>NW_027533259.1:2647949-2752172 GCF_008692635.1 Crocuta crocuta | reverse complement strand
CTGAATCCAGCTCAGAAACCTTATCTTCATGTCAGTTTCAAAGCATCTTTTTTTTATTTAAAAATTTTTAAAGTTTATTTATTTATTTTGAGAAAGAGAGAGTATGTGAGCAGGGAAGGGACAGAGAGAGAAGGTGAGAGAATCCCAAGCAGGCTTCGTGCTGTCAGTACAGAGACCAATGTAGGGCCTGAACTCATGAACCACCCAGGCATCTCACAGAAGCATCTTCTACCAGTGGGTACAGTTCAGGCCCCCTGCAGCCCCTGCTGACTTACTGCTGGCAGGCCTTAACAAGCATCATTGCTTGATATACTAGTTATTAAAGATATAATAGAATACAAACCCAGGTTTACTGTATTGGTCATAAAAAATCTCCATTAGCAGGTTCCAGGTGATGCCTCCATTGACAGAATATTCCAGAAGAACACCTTGGTTACGGTTATTTGGTGTAATCAAGCATCCGTACATGAAGTAAAACTGGATAAACTCAGCATTAGTGAGGTTTAGATCCACAGTGACTAACAGTCGACTACAACCCTAAGGAAAGAAACAGAATCCAACAATGATAAAGAATCATAACTGCAGCTTAAGTTTTCTCTGGCTTCCATCCTTTTTATATTTCTTTTGTAATACAAGTCACATGGCATTGTAACACTAATTTTTGTATCATCTCTCCTGTTACCCTAGTTCCCAGCATGGCCTCTAGCACACAGTAGGTACTCAGCAAATACTTGCTAAACTTTGAAATTTCAGGATTAGAACTTACTTACAAAGGATATTTTCTCATTGGCAATATGAGAGTTGAAATTAAAGTAATTATTCTGTCTTTACTAAACTATTTCCAGGTATTCATAGGCATTTTTAAGTTTTTCAAAACGTAGCAGCTATTAATAAATTAGCATTTAAAAATGTTTATTTATTTTGAGAGAGAGAGAACGAGCAGAGGAGGGGCAGAGAGAGAGAGAGAGAGAGAGAGAGAAAATCCCAAAAAGGCTCTGCCCTCGGTGCAAAGTGTGCTGTGAACTGTGAGATCATGACCTGAGCTGAAATCAAGAGTAGGACACTTAACCAACTGAGCTATCCAGGCCCCCCAGTAAAATAACATTGCTGAGATGATTATTGTAATATGAAATTTAACAATGACTACCTCTGAGAATTTCATATAATTTAACTATAATTAGAAGTAATAGTTGCAATCATTTTTATTTAAACTTTTCTGGCTGATTTTAGTGTCATCTATGTTAATTCATTCATATAGATAGGCAGATGTCTCTTAGTTGAACACATGAGGGAAACTAAGCCTCTTGGAGTTCTATTTAAGCCAAGAAGAGTTTTGCCAACACTCATTCTTACCCAGCGTTAAGGATCATAGAGATCCTATATTGTTACTCTTGGCTAAAACACTGAATATAGGGGCTCAGTTGGTGAAGCATCTGACCTTGGCTCAGGTCATGATCTCATGGTTTGTGGTTTCAAGCCTCACGTCGGGGTCTGTGCTGACAGCTCAGAGCCTGCAGCCTGCTTTGGATTCTGTGTCTCCCTCTCTCTCTGCCCCTCCACTGCTCACACTCTGTCTCTCTCAAAAATAAACATCAAAAAAAAAAAAAAACAACAACCCAGCAACATTGAATATAAATAAAACACTTTATTGGCACAAATGCAAATTCTAAGGTAGGAAGTGGTAGGGAAATAAAGACCTGACAGTGAATTTGTAATTTTTTAAAATTAAATTGCTTTCGAAGGGTTTTTAGTTATTGTATTAAAGAAATTCTATTTTTATACAAATCATCTCTGGCAGCAAGGTAGAATGACTATAAAATTTCTCAAAGAAATTTTCTACTATTGCTGTTGTCATTCACAAAATAATCTGCTATAAATAAAATTATGTAGTTAGGGGAAGGGGCAAGATGGTGGAGAAGTAGGGAGCTCCATACATTTCACTCACCCCCATCTCTTGGACGGAGAAGGCATGAAGCCATAGGAACCCTTACCGAACCGCAGGAGTTTGGGAGGAAAAGGAGACAGACTCCACTGAGAAAACAACCTTATAGGTGCATGAGTGTGAACCGGGGAAGATAAAAATGGGCTGGAACCGAAGACATGGAGGGAGAGAAGGTAGCCCCCTTTGTGGAGAGCTGCAGTGAGTCAAGGGGAAAAGAAAGAGTGGCTGCAACTGCTCAAAGAACTGTCCCTGGAGAAGAGAAAAACCTCAGCTTGGGACAGAGAGCAGTCTGGTTCCCAGCTCTGGTGCTAACTTTGAGCTGGTGACCCAGTCCCAGACGGCGCCAGGAGAAACTGCTCCTCTGCTTTCCAGCTCAATCCAGAGGGGAAGAGGCGCAGCCTGAAGCCACTCCACCGCTCTCCCGGCTGGACTCGATCCCCAGTGGGGAAGCGGCAGGCTTGAAACTGCTCAGAAGGACTCAGCCTGCGGGTTTATATTTCGGGTGGCATCAATAAAGTGCGCAGACTAAGATCTGGAAACGAGGCGTGGCTAGGGACATAGAACATGACCCACTTTGGCTACACCCGTGGCACAGGGAGATTGGACCCAAAAGAGTGATTTGCAATGCTTGGTTCCAGAAGGGACTGGGGCGCTGCCATTTTTTCTCCCCACAAGCACCAAGGCGAGACCTCAGGGAGCGCCTGTGGGTCGCAGTGGAGGCTAAGACCTGCCTGCACCGAACCACCCCCATCCTTGATAGAAAGCTGCTTTTTTTCCCCCCACCTTTTATTGGAGCCTGGGGCAAGACCAACATGGATGTACTGCTGTGATTAATTCTAGATCAGTTCTTACTATGCAGATATATTTTCCCTTGTCTCATTCATATCCCTCCCCTCTGCTGGACTGGGCACTCTGGTCATTGGTTTGCTTAAACAGTCACATTTAATCCATTCTCTAGATGTATATTCAACACCTCCACTGCTACCTTTGTATCTCTCTCTCTCTAGAGTAATCATACTATATAGTTTCTCTGAGTAACATTATCTTTGTTTCTTTCTCCTTGCTTCTTACCATATTCTCTTCTTTCTCTCTCTGAATTAAGCCTCTTAGTCTCTCTACCCGGTCATTTCTCTTCCAATTTCGCTTCCTTCTCACCCAGTCATTTCTCTCTTTGTATATGCTCTTCCATCAGCACTGCATACACCCGGCTCTTTATTTGTAGCTGGGAATTCTGGTTTTATGTTTTTAGACTGTCCTTTGTCTATTGGGTTTTTTTCTTTTTTCTTTTCCTTTCTTCTATTTTAATTTTTATTATTTGTTTTTCCACTTTCCTCTTTTTTTCCCTTCTTTTTTCTTTTCTTTTTCTTTTTCCCTTTTGGTTTGTGTATTTGTTGGATTTGTCTGTGTGTTTGTGTGCCTTTGTTCCCGGTGTGCTTGTCTGTCTGTTTTCTTTTCCAGGGCTACCTCAAGAAACAAACCAAAGTACAATTGGTGGAGAGTCCCAAATGCCACTACGAGTAGGGAAATATAATAACCAAAGTCTCAACAAGAGAGACCAAGAGACACCATTCAAAGAACACTTCCTGAACGGACAGGCCCCTGGACAGTCAAAGAGCCTCCTTTACTACAGCAGTACTTGCAGGTGCAGAGCGCATAACAAAATTTTAAAACTAACAAGAGACAGAAAGCTAAACAAAATGATGAAATAGAAGAACTCTCCTCTAAAGAAATTACAGGAAGAAATGACAGCTAAAGACCTGCTCAAAACAGATATAAGCAACATAACTGAACAAGAATTTAGAACAATGGTCATAAAATTAATTGCTAGGCTTGAAAAAGGCATGGAAGACATCAGATAAACTACTGCTACAACGACTACAGAGCTTACAAATAGTTGTGATGAATTAAAAAATGCTATAAATGAGATGCATAATAAAATGGAAGTGTCCAATGCACGGATTGAAGAGGCAGAAAGGAGAATAGGTGAATTAGAAGACACAACTATAGAAAAAGAGGAAGCCAAGAAAAAGAGAGATAAACTGATCCAAGAACACAAAAGGAGAGTCGAGAGCTGAGCGATACAATCAAACAGAACAATATCTGTATCATAGGAATTCCAGAAGAGGAATAAAGAGGGAAAGGCGCAGAAGGATTCCTTGAACAAATTACAGCAGAGAACTTCCCCAATATGGGGAAGGAAACAGATGTTGAAATCCAAGAGGCACAGAGAACTCCCCTCAGATGTAACTTGAATCGAACTTCTGCACGACATATCATAGTGTGAAACTGGCAAAATACAAGGACAAAGAGAGAATTCTGAAAGTAACTAAGGATAAAAGGGCCCTAACATACAAAGGGAAACCTATCAGAGTGGTGACAGACCTATCTACTGAAACTTGACAGGCCAGAAAGGAATGGCAGGAAATCTTCAATGTGATGAACAGAAAAAATATGCAGCCAAGAATCCTCTATCCAGCAAACGTGTCATTCAGAATAGAAGGAGAGATAAAAGTCTTTCCAAATAAACAAAAATTGAAAGAATTTGTCACCACTAAACCAGCCCTAGAAGAAATCCTGAGGGGGATTCTATGAGGAAAATGTTGCAAAGAACACAAGGTACCAGAGACACACCACAAACATGAATCCTACAAAGAACACAATGATTTCTAACCCCATATTTTTCAATAATAACACTGAATGTAAATGGACTAAATGCTCCAACCAAAAAACACAGGGTAGCAGAATAGATAAAAAACAAAATCCATCTATTTGCTTTCTATAAGAAACTCATTTTAGACCTGAGGACACCTTCAGATTGAAAGTAAGGGGGTGGAGAAATATATATCATGCTACTGGAAGTCAAAAGAAAGCTAGAATAGCTATACTTACATTAGACAAACTGGACTTTAAAGTAAAGGTAGTAACAAGGGATGAAGAAGGGCATTATATAATAATTACAGGGTCTATCCATCAAGAAGAGCTAACAATTATAAATGTCTACGCACTGAATACAGGAGCACCCATATATATAAAACAAATAATCAAAAACAGAAACAGTCTTTTGGACAAGAATGTGCTAATAGCAGAGGACTTTAATACTCCATATACAGCAATGGATAGATTAAGTAGACAGAAAAGCACTAAAGAAACAATGGACTTGAATGACACATTGGATCAGATGGATTTGACAGATATATTTAGAACTCGACATCCTGAGGCCATGGAATTCACTTTCTTCTCAAGTGTACATGGCACATTCTCCAAGATAGCTCATATACTGGGACATAAAGAAGCCCTCAATAAATATAAAAGAATTGAGGTCATACCATGCACACTTTCAGATCACAATGCTATGAAACTTGAAATCAACCACAGGAAAAAGTCTAGAAAACCTCCAAAAACATGGAGGTTAAAGAACACCTTACTAAAGAACGAATGGGCCAATCAGGCAATTAGAGAAGAAACTAAAAAATATATGGGAACAAATGAAAATGACAATACAACAATCCAAACTCTATGGGATGCGGCAAAGGCAGTCCTAAGGCTGCACTCCAGGCCTATTTCAAGAAATTAGAAAAAGTGAAAGTACAAAGTCTAACAGCGCACCTAAAGGAACTAGAGGGAGAGCAACAAGAGCATCCCAAACCCAAAAGAAGAAGAGAAATAATAAAAATCATGGCAGAAACAAACAATATAGAATTCAAAAAAACAGTTGAACAGATCAATGAAACCAAGAGTTGGCTTTTTGAAAAAATAAACAAAATCGACAAACCTTCTCAAAAAGAAAAGAGAGGGCACCCAAATAGACAAAATCATGAATGAAAATGGACTTATTACAACCAATCTCTCAGAAATACAAGCAATTATCAGGGAATACTATGAAAAATTACATGCCAACAAACTGGACAACCTAGAAGAAATGGACAAATTCCTAAGCACACACGCACTACCTAAATTCACATGGGAAGAGATGAAAATCTGAACAGATCCATAACTAGTAAAGAAATTGAATCGGTTATCAAGAATTTCCCAATAAATAAGAGCCCTGAACCATATGCCTTCCCTACGGAATTCTACCAGACATTTAAAACAGAGGTAATTTGGGGCGCCTGCGTGGTCAGTCGGTTAAGTGTCTGACTTCGGCTCAGGTCATGACCTCACGGTTCGTGGGTTCAAGTACCGCATCATGTTCTGTGCTGGCAGCTCAGAGCCTGGAGCCCGTTTCAGATTCTGTGTCTCCCTCTCTCTCTGCCTCTCCCATGCTCATGTTCTGTCTTCCTCTGTCTCAAAAATAAATAAACATTAAAAAATAAATAAATAAAACAGAGCTAATTCCTATCCTTCTCAAGCTGTTCCAAAAATAGAAATGGAAGGAAAACTTCCGGACTCATTCTAGGAAGTCAGCATAACTTTATTCCCAAACCAGACAGAGATCCAGCAAAAAAAGAAAACTACATGCCAATATCCCTGATGAATATGGATGCAAAAATTCTCAACAAGATAGTAGCAAATCAAATTTAACAGCATATAAAAAGAAATATTCACCATGACCAAGTGGGATTCATTCCTGGGATGCAGGACTGGTTCAATATTTGCAAATCAGTCAATGTGATACATCACATTAACAAAAGAAAAGATAAGAACCATATGATCCTGTCGATAGATGCAGAAAAAGCATTTGACAACATATAGCATCCTTTCTTAGTAAAAACCCTCGAGAAAGTCGGGATAGAAGGAATTTATTTAAACATCATAAAAGCCATTTATGAAAAGGCCACAGCGAATATCATTCTTAATGGGGAAAAACTGAGAGCTTTCCGCCTCAGATCAGCAACACGACAGGGATGTCCACTCTCACCACTGTTGTTAACATAGTGTTGAAAGGCCTAGCCTCACCCATCAGACAACAAAAGGAAATAAAAGGCATTGCAATTGGCAAAGAAGAAGTCAAACTTCCACTTTTTGCAGACGACATGATCCTCTACATAGAAAACCCAACAGACTCCATCAGAAGCCTAATAGAACTGATCCAAGAATTCAGCAAAGTTGCAGGGTACAAAATCAACATACAGAAATCAGTTGCATTTTTATACACCAATAATGAAGCAACAGAAAGAGAAACCAAGAAATGGATCCCATTCATAATTGCACAAAAAGACCATAAAATACCTAGGAATAAACCTAACCAAACATATAGGAGATCTGTATGATAAAACTACAGAAAACTTATGAAGGAAATTGAAGAAGACACAAAGAAATGGAAAAACATTTCACCCTCATGGATCCAAAGAATAAATATTGTTAAAATGTCATTACTACCCAAAGCAATCTACACCTTCAATGCAATCCCAATCAAAACTGCACCAGCATTCTTCTCGAAGCTAGAACAAACTATCCTAAAATCTGTATGGAACCACAAAAGACCCCAAATAGCCCAAAGTAATACTGAAGAAGAAAACCAAAATGGGAGGCATCCCCATCCAAGACTTTAGCCTCTACTACAAAGCTGTCATCATCAAGATAGTATGGTATTGGCACAAAAACAGACACATAGACCAATGGAATAGAATAGAGAACTCAGAATTGGACCCACAAATGTATGGCCAACTAAGCTTTGTCAAAGCAGGAAAGAGTATCCAATGGAAAAAAGACAGCCTCTTGAACAGATGGTACTGGGAGAACTGGACAGCAACATGCAGAAGAATGGAACTAGATCACTTTCTCAAACCGTACACAAAAATAAACTCAAAATGGATGAAGGGCCTGACTATGAGACAGGAAACCACCAAAACTCTAGTGTCCCTCATCAGGGAAATACAAATCAAAACCACACTGAGATACCACCTCACGCCAGTCAGAGTGGCTAAAATGAACAAATCAGAGAACTCTAGA
The DNA here is from genome assembly GCF_008692635.1 of Crocuta crocuta. Classification (NCBI taxonomy): domain Eukaryota; kingdom Metazoa; phylum Chordata; class Mammalia; order Carnivora; family Hyaenidae; genus Crocuta; species Crocuta crocuta. Next base: position 2,744,338 of record NW_027533259.1, on the reverse strand, counting down.
TGCTGGCGAGGAGGTGGAGAAACGGGCACCCTCCTACACTGCTGGTGGTAATGTAAAGTGGTGCAGCCCCTCTGGAAAACAGTGTGGAGGTTCCTCACAAAATTAACAATAGAACTTCCCCATCACCCAGCAATAGCACTGCTAGGAATTTACCGAAGGGATCAGGGGTGCTCAGGCATAGGGGCACATATACCCCAATGTTCATAGCAGCATTCTCAACAACAGCCAGTATATGGAAAGAGCCTAAGTGTCCATCAACTGATGAATGGATCAAGAAGATATAGTTTATCTATACAATGGAATACTATATGGCAATGAGAAAGAATGAAATCTGGCCATTAGTAGCAACATGGATGGACCTTGAGGGTGTTATGCTGAGTGAGATAAGTCAGGCAGAGAAGGACAGATATCATATGTCTTCACGCAGAGGTGGATTAGGAGGAACTTAACGGAGGACCACGGGTGAGTAGAAGGGGAAAAATAGTTAGGGAGAGGGAGGGAGGCAAACCATCAGAGACTCTTGAATGCTGAGAACAAACTGAGGGCTGATGGGGTGAGGGAGAGGGGAAGGGGGGTGATGGGCATGGAGGAGGGCAGTTGTGGGGGATGAGCACTGGGTGTTATATGGAAACCAACTTGACAATAAACTATTTAAAGGGAAAAAAAGAAAAAAAGAATAAAATTATACAAGATTTTGAAAAAAATGTGTAGACATTACTGATAATTATTCTTTCTTGGCTAACTGAAAGAATTAATTGTTGTTAATAAATTCAGGAAATGCTGAAGTTTATTTTCCTGACTTTGGCTCCTTAAATCCCAAATCTGTTTCAAGCTGAGTTTTCAATTAGAGCATCATCCAGATGGAAGATCCTCACATATTGTGCAAGCTCTCTCTCCCAAGATGAAAATTCACTGAAGTCTTTTTTTGAATGTGTACTTAAATATGCCTTGTGCTGACACTACCCTGCATAATTAAATGGTCTCAGCTGATTTGTGATAGGAAAATGTTAGAAATAGTATTTTCTGATTTGTACAATGTTGCGAGTTCTCATCAGAGTTGTGCATTGAGAGGGTCTAATGCTGGATCTTGATTTGCCAATTAAAATTTAAAAAGAGACTCGGTTCTTCTGGGGGAAAACTCAGAGGATGTAGAAACGAATAACCAGGAGCCAAACACTCACTCCGCTGAAATGGAGAGCCATTCCCGAAGCCACTGCGCCACACACGGTACTTAGTTTCCCTCCGTTCACAGTCAACCAGTTCTGGGTGGAAGGAGCTCGATTGAAGTTGTCTTTGAGCTGGGTTGGAAGGGAGGTCTCGGGCTCATCACAGTACAGCCCACCCCACTGCTCATCACAGCTGGGTGTGTGGACAAAGAGAAAGGAAAAGTCAACATGAAACAAAACCTCCACAATTGAGTTCTCAAATTAGTGAAGCCAATGGCTATTCCTAGTGCAGGATGATGAAAGGTTACTTATCTTCACAGAACTTTCCAGAATTCACCTGCTCTCTTGAACAGTGCATTAGGTTAGAAATAATCTGTGAATTAACTGTCTCTAGGCATACCTAAAGTAATGACTTGGGTTTACAGAGAAAGAACCAACTTCAAAGAATTTACTAAAGCCCTGTACCTACATGATACAGCTCTAAAAAATAATTGTGGCTGCCACACTGAACTGGTCGGTCCAAATTCCTTATGAAATTGGTGTTTGTAAAGAGGCTTTGGGCCAATTAGGAATCCAAGATGTGGTGTTCCAAACAGCAGAAGGTACTCTGGGTAGCATCTGTCATCTCTGCCCAAAGGACTGACCTCCCTCCCTGTTCAATGTGGGAGGAATATGAATATAGGACTGGAGGCTCTGGGGAATCATTAATCAATGGAAAGACCTCCCAGGCATGCAGATTAATGGAGAAGGGAGTATAAATTCTCTACTGGCATCTTCATTCCTATTATGCTATTAAATAGCAAAATCTTTGAAAACCCAACATATAGTTTATAAAACACACACACACACACACACACACACCCACACACACAGTTTATTTAGATCCTTCCAAGGATGCTACAGGTCTCTAAGAGTAAAATACTAGGCTTCCCCATCAAACACACGTGGTGGATTGAGCAGGCATTTAAAAACTTTCTTACGGGAATACCAATTTGACCACAAGTCGTGCACATCATTAAATATACTCAGACCTAAGTGAGAAAAATACTTATGAAATAGAATTTTCAGTCGAACCTCTTCTGTCCTTTTCAGGTCTCAGGTGTGCCACAGGAACACAGAGGGAAATAAAATTTAGTCAATCATAATTCACCTTTCTCTGGACAAGATAGCTATTGTTCAGTTCCTAATCTCTAAGCAAGAATGAAGGTATCATGTCCACAAATTCATAGTTAGCTCAGTATCAGATTTCAAGAAAAATGTATAACTGAAGGCAGCTTTGGAGTGATTAAAAATTCAGTTTCAGAAAAATCTCCAGGCTGGAATGTGAGTCAGGAACTTCCTATGGAAGGAAGGGAAAAAAAAGCTTACTTACACACAGTTTCCTTGGATGCACCTTCCATGGCCGCTGCACATATCTATGCAGCCATCCCCGATATAGACATTATCTATTGCCCATGTCTGCTGCTTGTCAAAAGGAGCTGGTTGATGCCATCGGAAACGAGTGGCTTGAGACCTTTGAAGAAAAAGAGAATTATAATGAAGGATGTGGTGGAAAAGAAAATGTGTCCTGGAGTATTTGAGCAAGTGCATGGAAGGGTGTATCAAAAATACATGTACACCCCTAACTCGTGTTCTCATAAAAAGAGTTCATTATTGCAACAGTCTCTGCAAAACTCTGATTAACAACATGAAACCACACTGAACCGAAATAGCTTAAGAGTATATTTTGAGCTGAGGATCTTTCTGAGCCTTGTAAAAACAGACTAAAACAGAAACTAAAACTAATCCTAACCAGTAGCCTCAGGTGGAACAGCAAGCCCTGAATTTTGTGTGGAAACCACTGTGGAATAATACCAGGACTGCTGCTAAGTTATATTAGCAAATCAGCGAAAGATGCCTGTCCTTGAGCATCCTATACTCTCCAGCATTTGACTTGGAAAGTAGCATGTGGGCTCAACTTCAACTCCTATGTGCTCCGTAAGACCAGACACTTTTGTGCAGTAGGTCTACTGGGCCACCTCATACAGCATTCGTGAGGAATTCTCAACAATGAAAGTCTTTTTAAATTTTTTTTTAATGTTTTATTTATTTCTAGGAGAGAGAGGGAGACAGCGTGAGCAGGGGAGGGTCAGTGAGAGAGGGAGTCACAGATTGAAACAGGCTCCAGGCTCTGAGCCGGCAGTCAGCACAGAGCCCGACGCGGGGCGCGAACCCACGAACCTCGAGATCATGACCTAAGCGAAAGTCGGACGCTTAACCGACTAAGCCACCCAGGCGCCCCTCAACAATGAAAGTCTTAAGAGACAGCAACGAAACCCTAGATAAGTGGATAGAGAAAAGAGAGAGGGTAAGAAGGCCAGACTTATTTTATATTCGTTCAAATGCAATATAAATAAAATCAAAAGCAGAAGTACATTTGCTCATTTGCACGGTTTTGGGAAGTGTTCTGTTCCGAAGCACAAATAAACTTATGTTTTCAGAGACACTAGATGGCGGTAAATCCAAACAGTGCCCAAGGCTCAAGGGACTGTGAACATTCAGAGACCCGGAGACGAAAACACTTGCCAAAGCAAGTTTTGTTTTACGGATTCATATACTTTTATCATTAAGAGACTGTTAATCACTTGACTGAGAGCTATTTGTTTCAAGTAGGACAAAAGACCAAATACCAGCAAGGACTGTGTATTTTCTAATTGAAAACATATGCATTAGGTTGAGAAAATAGAGAAGATACAGACCAGCACTAAAATCTCCATTCTGAAAATGCATAGTTCGGTTTGATATTTGCTTATGGAACATCTATGCACTAACTGATTTTTTTTCCATTATACTTCTTGCTCCTAAGCTCCCAGCAGGCTACCTAACATCCTCCTATCACTTCTATGGCATTTAACTTCAACCTCAGAATCCGCCTTGGTCCATGAGGTGCTGCCTGAGCTGGGCCCCATCCTCAAGCCCTGCATCCTGGCTACTCACTGTGGAGCACTGTTCCTTCTCTCAGTTCCCAGAGCTCAAGACACTTTGTCCCACCTTCCGCCTGCACGTTCTTCCTCTCTCTGCCTGGTTCCCCTTTATGTGTCCTTCAGGTCTTGGATGCACTCAGAGAAATTCTCTTTCAGATCCCTTTAAAAATCATGTTTATTCCAAAGCAAGCTGTTCTTTTCCTTTTACCGTACTTATTATCACAATTATAGTCATATATTTATATTTATTTGCATATGTATTTCTTGAATGTCTGCTTCCTCCTCAAAAGTGTAAGTTACCAGGGAGCAGCATTATTCCCTTTGTTTCAACATTATCCCTTCAGTGCACAGTGCCTAGCACTTAGTAGGTGCTCTATAGGTGCAAAGAGTTGGTATCCAGGGTCCACCATTCTCATAGGAAGCAGTGGGAAGATGCCTCCCTGAGGTTGTGCACATCAGTGGCTGTGCTGTTTAGTTAATGCTTAACAATGACATTTACTAATGTTTACACCTGTTCACATGCCGCAACATTTACAAATAGCACAGTGGAATATCATATTTACACAGCACATCATTACTTGGATTCTTTAAAAAAATTTTTTTAAGTTTATTTATTTATTTTTGAGAGAGAGAGAGATTGAAAGAGAGCACACAAACCAGGGAGGGACAGACAGAAAGGGAGAGAGAGAATCCCTAGCAGGCTCTGCACCACCAGCGGAGAGCCCAACATTGGGCTCGAACTCACAAACCATGAGATTATGACCTGAGCTGAAATCAAGAGTCAGATGCTTAACTGACTGAGCCACCCAGGTGCCCCATCGTTACTTGGATTCTAATAACAAGTCAACACTTACACTCTTATCCTTTATTTCAGACTACAAACTTCTGAGGGGCAGGAAATATCTCTATTCTTCAGAGAATATTGTTTTGTGTCTCTAGTGCTTATAGAGGGGTAGGCAAGTAATCTTTGTTCTGCTAATGTTTTATAAAGCTCCATCAAAGCCTTTATTACTTTTTTATTAAAAGTGCTTATTTATGGAGGCACCTGGGTGGCTCAGTCAGTTAACTGTTCAACTTCAGCTAAGGTCATGATCTCATGGCTCATAAGTTCAAGCTCTGCATTGGGCTCTGTGCTGACAGCTTGGAGCCTAGAGCCTGCTTTGGATTCTGTGTCTCCCTCTCTCTCTGTCCCTCCCCCACTAACCCTCTTTCTCTCTCTCTCAAAAATAAACATTAAAATTTTTTTTAAAAAGAGAGATTATTTATGTATAGTTTCCTCTGTTGGATTATTCTCGTTATTTATCTTTTATGGTTGGTGACGCCTATAGATGGGGCTCCATAAATGTTTCCTGGAAGAATAGTAAGTTGACAGCAATCAAGATGGCCAGGAAGAATAAAAATAAGAGACGTCTTGTAGGTGGGTAGGCAGGGACTGGGGGTCAGCTGTGGAAGGGGCAGTGATTTGACGGCTGTCAAAGGAGGATAGGAACTCCCAGGCAGTTGAGAGGTGGCATGAGCTGCCTAGCAGGTGGTGGTTTTCTGAACACTGGTTGTGTTTAATCACAGTCTGGGCAGCCACTTAACAGAGAGACTGTACAGAAGATTTAAGAGGCAAATGCATTGTTGGGGTTGACAGCTTTTATGGGGACTTCCAACCATGACATGTTCAGTTTGTACAACTCTGTGGCATTCCACAGAAAAGGAAACAGTGGGAGACCAAGTGTAGAATGTACTAAAACTGAAGTTGGCCACCAAGAGTAAAGATACTGAAGGGCACTAATCTGTACTCTGGTACTAGTAAATCCTATGTCCATGGCGAATAACTTAACATAAACAATGAGGGGTTAACTTAGGGGACTTTTAAGGTCCTGTCTCAAACGTGATGATTTTATATTCTTGGGAATAACTGCACTTAGTAATTACATATCCATAAAGCTGGGGTCAATACATTATCCAATATTATTTTATAGGAAAAGGAAACACTTTCACTAAGGGGATGAATTGGAATAGAAGTTAAAAATGAAGGTATGGAAGTTGTATTTCCAGGACTTCTTATTCCCAGCCCTGTCACAACTTCACTATGTAAAGGGACCAAATCATTTATGTTTATGTGCTGACACTTCCCCATCTGTAAAACTAGGAAAATGTTACTTCCCACCTCACAAGGGTGTTGTGAAAATTAATTAGCTCATGTTTACCAAGACCTGTGAGTGTCTTGGTGAAGTCCCTCGGCAGGCGTCATCATTTTCCTGAAGCTTCTTTATAATGACGGCCACCACCAGCTGCTGCTTCTTGGTGTTGGGGGGAAATGGCCCCAGAGCATATTTCTCCTTTTCCATATCCTTGAAATGTCTCCCCTTGCTGCTTTTCTGAATTTATATCATTTCCTGCATCTATACTGCACATAGTAAGTGCTCTTTAAGTGTTGTTTAATAATTGAACATCCACTGCTATGAAGTTAAAAAATGTTACTGTCAATAGCATGGTTTCCATCACTGCTCACCCCAGGAATCTTTCCCCACACTGTCTCCACACGTTTTAATAGGTTTCTACTCACATTTTGGAGTCTCTGTATCTGCTCGTTTCCTTAAGACCACTCTGTCTACCTATGACGTTTTCATTGTCATTATCATCATCAGGAGGAAAAACCCCATTGATATGAACCATAGGGAATTTTTAAAAAAACCTTTTCACTCTTGCTTAATGTTTCCTTTACTCTCAGTGATACATGAAATATTCAGGACAAGTAAATATAGCCAACCCTCTTATCCTACCAGTGTAGAAGTCAAAGCCCAGTGCACTAGCTAGGTCACACTGATGCACTCACAAAACTGAGAGAGGGCAAGAATCTCTTGGTTTACTATTACAATGTATTCTCAATGAGGAAACCCTTCAAAACCATCTCAACCTATACAAAATAATCCTATCCCTACCATTACTCCTAAATATGGACAGCTGTTTAGCTATGGAAGGCTGTGTATATTGTTGCTGTATGTGCACACAAGTCTATATATATTGACTTCTGCAGGTTAATGTCATAGCGGAAACCCCTGGCCCTCCCTGTTTAGTTAAAAGCTTTGCAATGCCCCATTTCAAAATGTGTCCTGTATTTCCCTTGGTAGCCAAAGCCCTGTCTTTATGTTGGAAAAAAATTTCCTCTATTAGCCTATTTTTCTCTATTAGATAAAAGCAGAATATTCCAGGGGAGATATATAAATGGCTTATAGGCATGTGAAAAGATGTTCAACATCGTTAGACAATAGAGAAATGCAAATCAAAACCAAAATGAAATACAACTTCATATCCCCGAGGACAGCTATGATTAAAAAAAAAAAGACTTGCCAATAACCAGTGTTGGCAAGGATGTGGAGAAATCTGAACCTCTATACACTGCCAGTGGGAATGTAAAATGGTGTGGCTGCTGTGGAAAACAGGTTGTCCATTTCTCAAAATGTTGAACATGGAGTCACCATATGACCTAGCAATTCCACTTGTAGGTATATACCTGGGAGGAAGCATAGATCAGCTCAACTGAAGAGAGTGGACCCATGGGTCACAGCCCATGACCTACAGGTAAGAGTTAGAGAAAAAGCAGGCTCTAGAAAGGAGGTCTGAACTTTGGTACCAGGAATGTGAATGAGTTACTTATGGCGAGGGGCTCTCAAGGGGTTGGCCATCTGCCAGGGGGCATGAAGACCCAGCTTTGGGGGAGGTCCTCATGAAGGTCCACTGAACTATGACCAAAAGGAGGAAATTGAATTTTGGGCATGGAAATGAGAGGATGACTCTTAGAAAATGTTTTATACAACTGACTCATTTCATAGGTGTAAGGACTGTGTTTAGAACTGGATCTACAACCTTCATCTCCTGCTGGAGATGATGTGTTACCGAGAACCCTGATTGTCTTGAATGCCAGGTAAAGGCTGGAAGACCACTGACTGGCAGCTAGCTGGGGCACTTCATTTAGGCATCCCAGATCTTTTAGTAGAAAATTCCCTTGGTGATTATAATTAACACCAGGAATTTGTAGGATGCTAAATGACTATAACATTTTGGGAGTTTTAGGTAACATTAATCTGTCCATGAAATAATGTGTATTGTCATTCAATATTATTTTCTTCTAAGTTTCTTATAATACACTGGGGTTTGAATGAGAGGATAAAGTATTTAGACCACAGGTTATGACCCCAAACAAATGTGATAAAGGTATTCTTATAAGGTGACCTAGATCCTTCATGATATCGCTCTGGAACTAGCGTGGAAAGCACATTACAGAGTTAGTAATAGAAGAATTTCAACAAGCCACCCACATGGCCTTTTTTTCTTCCTTGACAGAACAAATGGAGAACTTTGGTAAAATCCTGGCTCAGCCACTGTGCATCTGTGGGGAAAATCATATAAGTTTTCTGTGTCTTAGTCCTCATCTTAAAAGGTAAACAGAGAGACTTCAAGGTTAAAGAATATTTAAGAGAGATGGCAGCCAATTATATTATTTGTATCCTAATTTGAAAAAAATGATATGTTTCATGAGACAAACAGGGACATTTGAATACTGAGTATTAAGTAAATATTGAATAAGAAGCTGTCATTGATTTTTAGGTGTGGTAATGATATTGTAGTTACATTTTTTAAGTTCTCTTTTAGAGATACATACTAAAATATTTACAGTTGAAATGATATGTCTGGGAATTGCTTCAGAATTGAGGGGCAGGAGTGGTGCTATTGAAAAAATAAGGTTGCTCGTAAGTCAGTAATAGTTGAATAATAGTTGAAGCTCGGTGATGATTCTATTGAAGTATAGTTTGCTATTTTCTTAAGTTTCATATGTTTTAAATAGATAAATGTGAGCCAAAAATAATCTGTGGTCCCTTCAAACTCACAGTAAAATTTTGATTTGAGGATTACAAAGAAACGAAAATTCCTATCCTATTATTTGGTAAAACAAGGATTTATTATTTTTGCTGAGAATCATAATTAGTAATGATAATAACAACTACAGTGTTCTGAGTAGGCCTACTGAGAGCATAAGAGACTTTGGGCCATCCTTCAAATAAAAGGAATTTCCTATAATTCTTAAAATACCTTCTCAAAGAAGAATGACTTCTATTTAATTGTTAAAGCAACCTTAAGAAACAATACACAGTAATATGGGCGAAGTACAGCCAAATCTCAAATTCTCTAATAAAACTTGGCAACAAGAATGACAACAGAGAAAGCTTAGTTGGAGCGCAGAATTTCTGTAAATAGTTTTATTCTCTGTTGTAGTGGAAATGGAAGTAGATTTTACTTGTCTTCATATGAAAATAATAATATATTCAGTATGTGAAAATCAATAGTACCACAGTTTATACCTGACAAAATTATTTTTTTAATGTCTATTTATTTATTTTTGAGAGAGACAGAGCACAAGCAGGGAAGGGGAAGAGAGACGGAAACAGAATCTGAAGCAGGCTTCAGCACAGAGCCCGATGTGGGGCTTGAACCCACAAACTGTGAGATCATGACCTGAGCTGAAGTCAGTCAACAAACTAACCTACCCAGGCACCCCAGACAAAATTATTTTATGTTCTGTTGTCCTGAAAGACCAAGAGAAATTTGGTAAAGTAACAGCAATGATGTTCAAAGTATCAAAATTATACATGAGAAAATGGTTACGTTAAGATAAGCCCAAGGCTTCCTTGACCAGATTGAAAATTTTTAGCAAGATGTTTAGTAAAATGAATGTAAAAAGTCTTTCAGAAAATGCTGGAAAACTGGAAGTAACAATGGAGATAAATAATATCAAGGCAAGTTAAAAAAAAAAACACTCCTTTAAAAAAACGAACTTGTAATTCTCTTGAATATTTCTCCATGACAAACCCCCAAAATACTATCTTTGGTTATTTGGTTGTCTTAGAATAAGATGTTTTCTTTGCAGTTATAGTTGGGATTATCATTGAAAAATATCCTCCCTCCCTAAATCTGTTTCCCTGCAAACATGTAGAGATTCCTCTAACCCCATTCCATTATCCCAATCCTTCCACAATCTTTTTACCACTTCTTGTGCTTATCACTTTCCCTGTAAACTTCCTGCAGACATTAAGAAGTGTCCATGCTGTGGCTAAAACCACCTGGCAGTTAATCTTTAAATACAGTGGTATCACTAGGTCATTAGGGCTGGTAGGAGGGAATGGATCATATTCAAACTGTGACTTAAAATAGCCAAGTCACACCTGAGCCTTCCAGTGGCAGCACCCCCTGCCCCCTTTCTCAGTAGATTTGGTTACCTGCCCTTCGGTTGACTCACCCTCATTCTCAGGTGATGTTTCAAGAACCCATGCTACCTGAGCCACCTGTTATTTTTAGATCTGGGGTTAGTAAATAGGAGGAAGCAGACTCAAATTAGGGGCTAGGAAATTGATTTTGGCCTCTTCCCTTCTTTTTCAGCCTCTCTCAAGAACTCCTGAATTCTCCCTTCCTATTTCTTCTAGGAATGTACCTCTTAGGCAAGCAATAAAAATGTAGAAATAATATAGTGGTTAAGCCCATGGGCTCTGGGGCCAGACAAGCTGTATTTATTTCCCATATCTTACTGAAACTTTTTTTGAAGGTCACCGACTATCTGCTTATGGGAAAATCTAGCAAATTTATTGTGAAACTGTTTTTTTCATTATATGTAGTGTGTCACTGATGGCCACCTCTTCCTACTTGATATTTTATTTTTACTTGCTCTTGGATACCATGTTCTTCTGATTCTTCTTCTACTCCCTTGACTATACCCTCACGGTTCCTTTAAGAACTATTTCCACTGAATCTGCTATTAAATTTAAGGATCCTTTCTGTCCCTTTTGAATGCTCTCCCATGGAGAGCTGCTTCGGTTTTACAGCTTTGCCTATCACCTCTATGCTCATATCTCCAAACTTTATTATCTTTCCTTGGGCTCTGAACTTCGTATTTCTGTCAAATGGATGTTTCCATTTGTATTTCTAGTCGTCACATTTAATTTGGGATCATTGGGTTAAATTTGCCACATTGTTCCTCCTGGGATCAACTTTCGCTTCTCCCCACTTCTTTTCACCACTCTCTCCGGCTTCAAACTTTAGTCATCTCCTGATGTGTGCAAGGGAGAAGAATCTAGTGAGTTTTATCAATTCTTTCTTTGAAATGTTCTGAAAATATCTGTCTTGCTGGCCATAGCCCAGACCCTTGGGACTTCATGTAAGTCAATATCACAATGCCTTTGCCGCTTTCTCTTACTTGAGCCTCTCTATTCTCCCAACTGTTTTTTTTTCTTGGAAGAATATTCTCAGCTCGAAACCCACCACAGTTCATTTTTCCAACAAGTCTACACTCCTCTGTCTTGCTTCAGTGCCTGTGGTAGTTAAGCCAACTCCACTAACAGACGACTTTCCATAGCATCCAGATATGAGCTCGCTGCCTTCATCAGTAACTTCTGGGCTCTTGCCAGGCTCATGTGCCTTGTTCACCTTATTTCCCCAATTTAGAAATGTCCTTCTCCTTACCCACCTAATTCCTAGCCATCCTTTTAGGCCATGCCCCATCTCTTCCATGAAACACTCTCTAACTCCAGCATTCAGCATTGTCTCCCATTTCTAGCCCATTCACCACTGAAGCTCTCAGCTATATTCAGCATGTTTTATTTTTAAGTTGTGTATTTTTCTCCAATGAGATGGTAACCCCCTCCAGGGCAGGAACGTAAGACAGTTTCCTACCATTACCATGGGTTTGCTTATGTTAAGGGAGCTTGGGAAGACTTCTTAGTCTGACTGAAGGTAAAGTCTGATAATAAACTTGTGCTATGGTTAACAAGTGTGATTATGTTATTAACTCATACAATGTAAAAATGATTTACATTTTATAAATGTTTACAATGTCCCAAACTCATCCATGTGAATTGATTAGATTTTTTAAACGTTTATTTATTTATTTTGAGAGAGTAAGAGAGCAAAGGAAGGGGCAGAGAGAGAGGAACAGAGAGAACCTCAAGCAGGCTCTGTGCTGTCAGCTCAGAGCCTGACATGGGGCTCGAGTCCACAAACTGTGACCTGAGCCAAAATCAAGAATCATATGCTTAACCACTGTGCCACCCTGGTACCCCATTTATTAGATTTTTATATGGCAAAAAGTTTCATTTTTCACATGAAGACCTGCAACTTTGGGACATGGAATGACTACCTTACAAGCTCACAGGGATAAACTGGAACTCTCCACTAAAACACAATGCTTTCCACTCATTTTTCCTTCCAGTAAGCTCTAACTTAAGCAGTGTATATGGGAGTAATAGAAACTATGATTCTATGACTCTATCTATTGCAGCTGATTTAGGTTTTAACATAGAAATGTCTGGAGCAGAGTGTGATGTCTCTTGTGTTTAGTCTCAGTGTCCCCTTCCCAGAGAAATGTACCAGCATCCATTCAGTTCAACTCAGAAACCAGAGTCATCTTTAACGTTGCCCCTTCCCTCACCTTCCCACGTCCATTTCATCATTAAACTTAATTTTATTACTTCAATTTCTCTTGAATTTCTCCACTTGTATTCATGTCTCCTGCACCTTATTCCAAGCTTCCCAGCACTCATTGCCTCTATAAGAGTTTCCTTACAGCTACTCTTATCTTCCCCAATTTGTTCTCCAGTTAGAATAAGCTCTTCTGATGCAAATCTGAGCTTGTTCCCCTATTCCTGGAGCACCTTGGCAGGCTTTTAAGCACCTACGTAACTATCTCCAGATCTTCAGTACGACCTACAATGCTCTTCATGGTCTGACTCCATCTCACTCCACTCTCTCTCTAGATCTGATCCATTCTTTCAGTGTCCCACATATGCCTGCTTCCTCCTATCACAGGCTGTTTTCCTGGAACATCTCGCCTAGTTAACTCCTATCCATCCTTTATCTTTTACTTCAATTATGCTTTCTTCCAGAAAGTGTTCCTTGACTTTCCTGATAAAGGCAAATCTCCCTAGGACATATCATCTCTCAGCACCATGCAACTGCCCACCATCAGTTACCACAGTTGAATTTTTTATTTACTTCTGTGATTACTGCTGTTTTCTGGTTAGTACTTCTCTCTCCCACTGGACTGAAAATTTGGTGAGGCAGGGGTACGTTCGCCCCTCTCACACAGACCTGGCATCCAAAGAAACACTTCAAAAAATATTTGTTTAATGAATGACTAAGTCAATGCATAATCAGTACTGATGACTACTGGCCATTCTAGTTTGGGTAATGGTTTGATGCCAATTTGTGGATAACTAATTGACTCAAAACTACCACTGTGCCAATAATACTGGGATCCTAGCCTTGCGGTCCTATGATAAGCGAACGGGTGGACAAATCTACCATCAGCACATTGTCTCTCCTCAGCCCTACTGAGCACATGGCTTTGTCATCAGCATCATGTTCGTTTACAGTGAAGAGCTACAAGCTCAATTCTATCCTAGTGAACAAAGTAAACATAGGTGTCTCAATATGTCGCAAATGTTGAGGCAGTAAGTTGAACTCAAAACAAGGAAATACCACATTTAAAAAGTAGCTGGCTGTAAGAGTAGATAGAGTATAGATACACTAAGTTGTGTTTCAGACAAAGTGTTCTGAGCCTGCACACTGTTTTCATGATCTCCGGCATAGGGCAGAGCACAATAAGAAGTGGGTCTGGCCTGGGCTCCATCCATGTGCGTTTCTTTTTGAATTACCCAAAAGGCCTTATTATAAGGCAGTGTCACCTTTAAGACCACTTTGAGGGTAATACAATAAGCAAAGTGCATATTTTCAATATGATAACAAGAGGAAATAGATGCTCATCAGATTCTTCAACTTATCATTTGAAAGGGCCAAATTCTTATGGGTAGGTGCAAAAGACAATTAGAAGATAGATTAAAAGATGAGGAATAATTACCTTTCTTGAGTAGAAGAGTCAAGGGTATAATCACTAGCTGGAGTAAATCTTAGAATGTCTTTTATTTGCAAAATGCTACCAAGTAGCTGGGTAATAATTCACAGAATTCATAAAGTCTTAAAAGACTACTGCCTTAATGGAGGTTTTTTTTTCTATTTTACTTATTAAGATCACCTTAATAATTCATGCATGGCAATACCTTTAACGAGCAACAAAATCTCACGTATCTCATTTAAACCTGCCAACTCTACCGACAGTTAATATAGTCTCGTACCTCTGAGCCAGCAACTGTAGAGGGGCCTCAGGCTGTTAGTAACTGAAACTGTCTCATTTATGATAATACCAAGAAAAGTTATGTCCTAGATGAATAGCTGAATTTTATGATCATTTGCTAGGAAGATTTATTCATTCTTCATTTGTGGGGAGGCGAGAGACCAATAATGAGCCCAAACTGTAACTCCTGCTCCACATAATTGCACTGGTTGCTTTGCTTCTTTCTTAATGGCAACAACTGATTACCGTTTTTTTTTCTTGGAGGGAACAGGAATTCCCTCCTGTTATCAAGATTTGAAAGCTTCCCTATGATTAGCACCTCCTTGGATAGTGAAAAGAGAGAGTGTCAGGGAACACTGTCCAGCAGGCAAGATGAATTCTCTGTGTAACTCAAAGCACTTTCCGAGCAATGTTAGTAAGCCACCACTATTTCTTATAGACTCAACGAATGACACATTCATAAGTGTTTTTCATATAAAAGAGTGCTCCAGGTGGTAATTCTCGAGATGCTGTTTAAAATAAAATTTCAAGGAGTGCCTGGGTGGCTCAGTCAGTTGAACATCTGACTTCGGCTCAAGTCATGATCTCATGGTTTGTGGGTTTGAGCCCCGTGTTGGGCTCTGTGCTGACAGCTCAGAGCCTGGAGGCTGCTTTGGATTCTGTGTCTCCCTCTCTCTCTGCCCCTCCCCTGTTCTTGCTGTCTCTCTCTCTCTCTCAGAAATGAATAAAAACATTAAAAATTTCAAAAGTAGACAATAATTTTAATACACATTTATTTGCTATATCTATTGATACAACACCACTCATTGCTATATCTACAGTAGTCTGATGACAGACTCCATTTAAACCTATTCTGTATGCAATGTGCCTGTTTTAAATTTAAGTGAATCAAGTTAGAGATTCTCACTGATCCACCCATTATTTTCTTGCATATGCCATTCTTTAAAAATATTAGTTATGTAAAAGTCAGCATAGGCCTGGCTTCTAGGAGAACACATAACAATGTCACCACAAAAACTGGCTTCTATTTTGCTTACTTTTTTATTCCTTTTTTTTTTTAAAGTAAGCTCTACACCCAGCATGGGGTTTGAACACGACCCCAAGATCAAGAGTTGCATGCTCCACTGACTGTGCCAGCCAGGTGCCCCCTATTTTGCTTATTTTTTAAAACTAAGCCCAGTGCCTCATAAGAGGCTCAAATTTGCAACCCTGAGATTTAGAATCACAGGTTCTACTGACTAAGCCAGCCAGGTGCCTTCTTTTGCTTCCTAAGATCACCTTGTTAATTCATGGCTAGCAATACCATCAATAAGTAACAAAAGTGCATGTATCTCATTTAAACCTTTTGTCCTCAACTCTGATATGCCAAATTATATCAGATTTGGGCTCACCACATGCAGAAGCATCCATACCTTGTATAGGGAGGGAGAGGCAGAGTGATTCTGGTCCATTTGTTGAAAGTGTCTGACACCAGGATCCGTTGCAGATGATACCGACTGCATTCAACATTGGTAGGTAGACAGTCCCTTACCAATGGGTGCCATGATAATCCAAGGTCTACTGAGTATTCCAATTCAATTGCTGAAACAGGAAACACCATTCTGAATAGAAATACATGTATGTAGACCTAGGAATTGTCATTACTTATGCTTCCTTATGTTTTAATTTCACTCAGATGTTAATTTGATTTTTCCTCCGTATTTATGTTCTTATTTTGAAAGGTTCTCTGGTTTGATTTTTCCCTCCATACAATACTAGTTATTATTTTTCACTTTCCAGATTAAAATAATTTTTCTTTTAAGGAGGTATGATCAAGTGAAACATAAATTTTCCTGAATCACTCCTTATAGTGACAAACTTTCAGAACAAGCATAACAAAACCATTGTTTATATGCAGTTAAAGCAATAGTTGTGGTAGTTATATATATTTAATGTTTAATCTAATAGTTAAAATATATTATAAAATTATACAAATTATATGTAGTTTGATGTACTGTAACTATATGGTATCTATTTATTTAACATACAAATACAAACATAGTTACATATATTTTAATGATTACTTTTTAAAAAGTTTTAAAAAACTGAGCAACTTTCCCTAAATTTGACCATTCTATAGGAATCCTGACCAACAATGCCAGTTTTGCACCTGTTACAGGTGAGACTTTCTAGAAGTTGCAAAATCTCTTTTGCTCCTATATCCTGCTCTGCTGTGTTATATAATATACTGGGAAATCAGAGAAGTATAAGGAAGAAACTGAAGGCCATGTAATTTGTGCCAAAGCATGCAGTCAGGCTGTGGGTCTATGAAAAGCCATTTTTCTTTTCTTCTGAAAAATACGACTTATGTTCTATGTCTTGTATTTCTCTTTATTTCCTGCATAAGTCTTTAGAAACTACTTCAGCCCTTACCTCCCTATTGAAATTGCTTTCTGTAAGGCCGTGATTCTCAATCTTGGCTGCACACTGAAATCACCTGGGTACCGTTAGAAACCACTAATGCCTGGGCCCCACCCCCAGAGATTGTGATTTCACTCTTCTGGGGCATAGCCAAGGTGTCAGGAGATTTAAAGCTCCCCAGGTGATTGTCATGCGCAGCCAGCGTGGGACCACTAACTGCATGAGAGTTCCTAGCAACGCTTTCTAGTTAAATACAGTGGTTCATCTCAGTCTTTATTGTTCTTGTCCTTCCTACAGTGTTGGATGTTATTGATTATTCCCCGACTCTTGAAACATTCTTTTCTTTTGGAGGACATTATTCTGAACCTCCTGTCTTATTTTCCTCTGACTCCTGTGCTAACTAGCCCAGCTATGGGCATTCTTCCAGACTCTGTTTCTCGTCTTCTGTTCTATGTGTATACTCTTTGGGCTTCAACTATGATCTATGTGCCCAGATTTCCAATTTTATGTCTCCAAGCAACTTCATTAGTTCAATAAATGTTTGCTCAGCCTGGTAGTGCACTGGGTGCTGGCTTATTGTGGGTGCACACTATAGAAAAAGTTCCTGCTTTCCATATTGTAAGTCCTCCTGATTCAGGGGATGGTCACTTAAAACTACTTTCAGCACTTGTGATGAGCACTTGGTATTATATGTAAGTGATGAATCACTAAATTCTACTCCTGAAATCAATATTACACTGTTTGTTAACTAACCAGAATGTAAATAAAAACTTGAAAAAATAAATAATAAATGAAATTGCTTCCACCTCAACTAAAGAAAAACTCACCATTTTCCCTCATAAATAAACATCTTTTCTTAACTACTAAATTATTTTTAAAAAATGTTTATTTATTTGAGAGGGAGAGAGAGAATCCCAAGCAGACTCTGCACTGATACAAAGCTCGATCCCATGAACTCTGAGATCATGACCTGAGCGAAAATTAAGAGTCGGACGTTTAACCGACTAAGCCACTTAGGCACCCCTCTGAACTACTAAATTCTATCAATGGCAATACTTTTGCACTACTTTTATGGGTTCAAAATTTATAAATTATTTTAGAAATTTTACTCTTCTTTCTTCTTTACCCTCTGTGTTCAAACTGTCAGCTGGTTTTGAGATTTTTCTGCTTCTTTCCTTTTTGTTTGCATGTCTCATATTAATTTTATTCATCCTATTTCTCTTCATCCCACACAGTGCATGTATTCATGCCACCTCTCTAGAGATTACCACTGAGGCTGCCTTACTGGGATTCATCCCTACCCACCATCATCAGCTTTTGGACTAATCTCCTGAAAACACATCATGTTGCTTCTCTGCACTTGAGTCCTTTTATTCATGTCCTTGTCAAGTGCAGATTCTTTATGTGCCTTGTAAGGCTCTTTTTAGTTGGCAACTCTGCTTATCCATCTCTGCTTTCCTCTTTGATTTTATCATTCAGTTCAACCTTTCTCAAGAGGCTGTGCCAGCCTATAGTAGAAAGTACACAGGATTGGGCTAATGAGGGCAGACTGTCAGTTCTGTGCTAGTGCAGGCCTATTGTGTCATAGCTTACCTCCCTGGGTCCCCATAAACTTCTTGTGCTACTGAGGGAGCAGGCATCTAGGTAGGACCTTACAGCCCTTTTCCATTTTCAAAATCAGCACTCTCTTCTCCTCCACTAGATCCAAATATTGCCTGTTCAGGCTCGTCTGCTCATGTTTTCCACGTGGACTAGGAGGAGTCCCACCTCTGTTTCTTTGCTTATGCTGCCAGCCTAGCTTGGGGTGTCCATTCTTCTCCACTGACTCTTCAAATCCACTGCAACCACCAATGCCCACTGGAGACTTAGCTTCTTTGTAAAATCTTCCCAAACTCCTTGGACTGGCCATGCATTGGTCATCTCAGTCTCCTTTGAGCTCTCATCACATTTTGCATCAGCCACAGAGCACTTGATTTAGTCATTTATTGGACTCTAATTTTTTGAAGTATCCCCTCAACTAGACCTCTTGAAGACAGATGGGTACCTTAAACTTTTCCATGTTCTACGTCTGCTGACTAGGTTAGTGCTGACTATTCAAACCTGAGGTAGAAAGTGCACTTCTGGGAGTCCCCCTAAGACACATCCATCAAGGTCAAACTAACAGAAACGTGAAAAATATGGATTTTGTAAGACCTTGGAAGTAACCATATTTGTCAGATGGTGGCCCCCTGGAATCTAAAACAGAACAACATCTTGTGAACATTCTAGTTTGTATCTCTTGGAGGAAGAACGATAAGAGGCGGTAAAAGGCCAGGACTACCAGAATCCCAACACGTTTGCATTCCAGTGAAGGCTCCAAGTATGCAATGATGTCCGTTTTCATATCTCCTAAGATAGGTGTGTGCATGTATGTGTGTGTGTGTGCAAGGCATGCGTGAGTAGGAGTGTGTGTGTATACAACTTTGGGGATGCAAATCGGTCACAGTGAGGGTGGCCTAGAATATGCTATGACCCAGAATGGCAAAAAGTATAAGGCAAAATGGGAACAACAAAATGTCACGATTCCCAGGGAATTGGGAAGAAGACAGTGACCAGACTAGTCTAAAGCCCTATAAATTAAAACCTATGCAAATACAAATTTATGTGTAAATCCTATTGCTTATTC
Organism: Crocuta crocuta; assembly: GCF_008692635.1. Classification (NCBI taxonomy): domain Eukaryota; kingdom Metazoa; phylum Chordata; class Mammalia; order Carnivora; family Hyaenidae; genus Crocuta; species Crocuta crocuta. The sequence continues at coordinate 2,724,976 of NW_027533259.1, read as the reverse complement.
TGGCACTTTCTATGTGATGAGAGTCCCTGATTCTGCAAATCTGATAGTACAAGAAAATTCTGGACTTTCCAAAAAGAGATAAATTAGGGATTATTATACATATATATATGTATATATATATATGTCATATGTAAGTGATGAATCACTGAGTTCTACTCCTGAAACCAGTGCTACATTGTATATTAACTAACTTGAATTTAAATAAATAAATTAAAAAAGATCTTCCAGTACATATGCTTAAAAATAAGCTCACATTCTGATGCTTTAAAAATTAGGCTCCTAAAATTATGGTTTGATTCAAGTGCACTTTTGTTTTACTTACAGACTTGTCAGAAGTGGCACAGATGCTCATTTACACGTGTCTATCCCTCTACCTGGAAATGGAATTTTTACCGTAACAGGAGTCCGTGACAGAGCAGGAGGCAGCGAAATCTATCTGCAGGAATGAGTCCTCATTCACAGCAATGTCCGTGGTGACCACATAGCGGGTGCTGGCCTTTTCAATGAAGACCAGGGCATCACCAGTAGAGCCACACACAGGCATCTTGGTGCCTCCCGGGTGGAGCAGCCATTTTCTACTATCCAGATTTGTGAAATCATCCTCCAAGACTGTATTCCCAGAAATATTTCCTCCAATAAGAATCTGAAATGTATTTTCAAGAAAACAAATTTTCAATATGGTTTCAAGATACAAGAAGAGTTCAGTCTTTTTGTTTGTTTTTATTTGTCAGATTGCTCAAAACTGGCATCGTACAGCAAGCATACTGTTCGGGGCCTTTCAGAATGCTTCTGTTTATGTGGTCTGCTTGCCCATCTGGCAAGAAGCTACAGAAAACAAATTGAAGTATTGACAAAACCATTCACAGCCTTCATGGGCCAAATTGTGCCTTTGGAAACTACATGCACCCAAGCTGGGAAAACAAAAGTTGGCTTACATGTGATTATTTTCCATGTGAAATTTCTATTTAAGGACAGTTATATCCTAAGGCATTTTGGTTCCAATTCTTTGCATGGATTCTATCATTTTTTAACAGGTTCTTTGAGTTCTATTAGATACGCATTTTATTATGTATGAAGATCCTTTAGAACTGTCCATGAAGCTGTTAGGAAGATTTACTTATTTCTTCTTCAAAGACTAGGAAAGAGGATTTGGAAACTACTGCATGTGGTACCAATGCTAATTTGCACATTTTCCTTTCAGAGAATTATAACCCCGTATCACACTTGATAAAGTCCCTCTACCCATATGGCAGAATTCTCTATGAGCAGGACCCGGGCCTTCTATTGTGTCGTTTGTTTTTATAGGCTCAGGAAATTGAAGGAAAAGAGAATGAAAGGGAGCTAAAAGCCATATCTAATCTAGCTGTATGCTCTTGGGCAAGTCATTCAATTGTTGGTCCTGGGCTTCCTCTACTGAACAAGGGGGAGGGGGCCGGCTGACTGGATGCTCTGTAGGCCACATGCAGCTCAAGTGCCAAACATTACAGCAGTTAATCCTGAGTGAACTGACCTGGTCGATAACCCAGGGACTGTAGAAGTGCCCATTTTCAGATGGTTGCCACCAGCGGAGGCGAGTAGAAGTGGAACGGGCTTTCAAGGGTATCTCTAGGGCAATGTACCTGCCCACGTTGCTGGAATTGCTGAAAAGGAACTCTTGAAGGAGGCTCCACGAGAGGCCGCCATTGAGTGAATACTGTAGAAGCACGGGTTGGCTCCTGGGGTCAGGAACACCTTTACCACATCCCAGTCTCATGAAGAACTGCACAAATCTGACATGAGTAAAATTTATTGTAGACTTCTTTACTTCGGTGAGAAATGCACACTATTAACACAAGACAAGCACGCAGGGTAATATGGGAGAAATGCTTTGTTTTAATGAATATGATGATTTAACCAATGTCAAAAGCAAAATTTCAAAGCCCAATTTTCCTTGTTAATATAAGTTAATAAAATAAAAAAAGGCAATACTGTAACAAAATTTATATTTTGTACACTTCTGCAGAAGAAAGTCTGAGGGAATGGAGCATTCCCCAACCCTCTGGCTACTCTATAAGAAGATGGGAGGGGTTCAAAGACTCTCCAATTTCAGGAACGTGTATTGTTATCTATTTAAGAAAAATCTGTCCTTAGTATCTAAAACTGGAAGAATGTTATGAATGTAGTTTATGCCATTAATTGGCAAAATCATCCATTTTCGGGTCTTACCAGTTTTTCAGATCTCATATTATTGGCTTTGGGGAGACATATTTAAATTCAGCAGTTGTAGCACCTCTTTGTGAAAGACCAGGCATCTTTTGGAAGAGGTGTGTCAAGCCTGGGCCTCTTTTCTGTCTTTTGTGCCAGGAGCAGGGAGGCATGAGTGTGGGGTAGTGGTAATGGTGGGCTGTGCCAGCCTCTGACTATTGCTGGGTCTGGGATGGATGACACTGGCCATCGAGAATCATGGCGGCCAGCCAGTGGCAGCCTTCCCAGCTGGCAGGGAGGTGGACAGAGTGGCAGCAACCAGCTGGGGTGCCAAGGAAAACTAGCTCACATGTTATCTTTGGCAGGCAAGCGGCTGGTGCCTGGTCTGGCTGCTGTGCTAGCTGGTAATGCAGAATAAATTTCATGTGTAACCCAACACATACATCCAATTACGTATGCATGTCAAACACAGGCAGCATATTGGGGCTTCTAATGAAAGTTATCAGTTCCATATATAAAACCATGCATTCTTCATGGGTTCCTCCCCTCCCCCACCTGTATTAACTGGGCACTCATTTATCTCATAACCCCGAGAAAATTGGGATTTTACATGGAGCATTTTGAGGTCAATATATGCAAATCCCACACAGCATGCTACTGAGATGAGATAAGTAATGGAGCTTTTTAACATTGGATTAATGAAAAGAAATACGTAGTTAGTGCCTAGTGACGTTTGGATCTATAAAAACAATACCATTTACAGAAAAAAGCCCTTTAGCCTATTGTTCTCTTGTATTGGGAAATGTTTATATTAATTTAGTTATGGACAAATCCATGTCAATTATTTTGGAAAAACCAAATAATTTCTAAATTAAAGAACTTGGCTGCTAACGATAAATCTGAAATAAAAAGCATCAAATTAAATCATATGCATTAAAATAGGATAAAGATAAATAAAATCTTGTTTTCTATAACTGTAAAATCATCTCACAGAATTGTATTTTTATGAGGCATCCTCAAATTTATAATTCAATGAAATAAAAGATTTAGGTGAAAGAGGAGGATAAAAATATTAAGATACATTTTAAGATTCTCTGAAATGTCTTGAAAAATAAAAACACGACTTCTTTGTTCACTTGCAAAAATAGGTCAGGGTTCCATTTTACACATGTTAAGTTGTCTTCTTGATTTTCCTGGCTAAGTTTTTGGCTCGTCAAGTGATCAAGGGATACACATCTTGACAGGACATAATCTTCTGAGCCAGTTTAAAATGTTTGTTTCTCAGTGGCTATGCTCAAGTTAGAAAATGAGTACCTAGAAAGCATGAGCAAATAATTGGAAAGAAAGGCTTATAAAGAATAAGGCTACACTTCAAATATTCTTAAGGTAAATTGCTAATGGCCATAAAATCAATTGTGAGTAATTGGAGGATGTATGGTATTTCAATTAAGCTTCAAGTAAGCATGGCGTAGATAATTTTCCACATAGTGCAAATGCTCATGAAAAGTATTCTCTAGAAGGTAGATAAAAAAGATGCAACATTATTTTCTGGAAGTGAAAGGGAGTTAAACATTGTCATTTCCTAGTCACGGTCTTATAATTATCACTGTCTGGATATTAACTTTTGTCTGTTTAGTTAGGTTTCATTTCTGATCTAGTTTATTTCGTTAAGCTCTCTGTTTTAGAATGGAAATTATGTACAAAGTGTCTTAATGGAGTCTTAGGTAAGACAGCAGGTCAGCATGTCCAATGAAGAGGCTTTTCCTTGACATGTATGCTCTTTCTGATGTGCTTATGTTCTGTTACTATCCACCACAATGTGGTTTCTCAACAGCATCTGAAAAGGTTTACCTAGCATGTGATAAATCCAGATCTCGTGTTGTCAACATGCGCAAGCCATCTTCATTGAAAAAGAGGTTGTTTCCACTGGAAAGGATTCCACACTTCCGAGATGGCTTTCCACCACTCATTAATAAGAATCTATCAGATTCTAGCTGACCTGAAAACGAAAAAAAGCAGCAAATGTGATTTACCTATGACCCCAAATATAGGCATATTCTTTTCTTAAAGGAAAAAGGCCTTATGTTGTTTTGAGATACAAAGTCATAAACATCGAAGTCACTGACTTCAGGATAAAAGGTCTTTTCGACAGTTTAGCTTGTGGGAATTGTTTAAACTTGGCTGGATAATTTAAGGGTCCATGTGATAGAAGGGGGCAGGTAGCTTTTCCTGAGTATCTATGGTCCAGCCAGATGGGTCCTTCCTTTCTGCTCTTCTGTACTGCAGAAAATGACACTGGCTGGTCAGAGAGTGATTCTGGCCAAAAGTAAGAGCATAATGTAGCTTTTCCATTGGCTTCTTCATTGTATCTTTGCTACTCTGAGGACGGTATCAGGGAGGTGTTCTAAAATATTTTTAAAAAACACAGTTTCAATGGGAGAAGTTATAGAGTAATTTAATATATTCTAAATACTGTCCTTCAAAACCAGCTTACAAATCTCTTCAGATACCTTAGATCTAGGGATTTTTTTTGATTGTGGTAAAATGCACACAACACAACATTTATCATTTCCAACATTTTATTATTATTACTATCATTTTAAAATTTTTAATGTTTTTTTTTNACTAAGCCACCCAGGCACCCCATAATGTTTTTTTTTTTTTCCTTAGAGAGAGACAAAGCATGAGTGGAGGAGGGGCAGAGAGACACAGGATCTGAACTAGGCTCCAGGCTCTGAACTGTTAGCACAGAGCCCCATGCAGGCTCTAATTCACAGACCACAAGATCATGACCTTAACTGATTGAGCCACCCAGGCCCTCTTATTATTTTTAATGTTAGTTTATTTTTGAGAGAGAGAGAGAAAGGCAGAGCATGAGCAGGGAGAGGCAGAGAGACACAAGAATCTGAAATAGGCTCTAGGCTCTGAGCTGTCAGCACAGAGCCTGATGCGGGGCTCAAACCCACAAACCGTGAGATAATGACCTGAGCCAAAATTGGACACTTAACACACTGAGACACCCAGGCTCCCCTCCAACATTTTAAAAGCAAACAACTCAGTGACATTTAGTACGTTCACATTCATGTTGTCCAACCATCACCACCATCCAGTTCCAGAACTTTTTCATCACCCATAAAGAAAACCTTATGCCCATTAAGCAGTCATTTCCCACCTCTCCTTCAATCAGCCCCCGCCAATCACTAATCTGCCTTCTGTCTCTATGGATTTGACTATCCTGGAGGTTTCAAATAAATGAGTCATATGATTTGTGGCCTTTTGTGTCTGACTTCTTTCACTTGGCATAATGTTTTCAAGGTTCATCCATGTTGTAGCATCCATCAGTGTTTCATTCCTTTTTATGGCTGCATCATACTTCATTGTATTGATATACCTAAATCTAATATATTTTTTTTCAATGTTTTATTTATTTCTAGGAGAGAGAGAGAGACAGTGTGAGCAGGGGAGGGTCAGAGAGAGAGGGAGTCACAGACTGAAACAGGCTCCAGGCTCTGAGCTGGCAGTTAGCACAGAGCCCGACGCGGGGCCCAAACCCACGAACCGTGAGATCATGACCTAAGCGAAAGTCGGACGCTTAACTGACTAAGCCACCCAGGCACCCCTACCTAAATCTAATATTAAAATGTTCTTCAAAACCATAATTGTAACAATTTTATAGGCAACTTGGGAAAAAGAAAAAAAAAGCTTTTAATCCCACTATCCTAACACACGCAGCTACTACATTAGTTTAAGACTTTCTTGGGGTGCCTGAGTGGCTTAGTTGGTTAAGGGTCCAACTTCAGCTCGGGTCATGATCTCACAGTTTGTGGGTTCAAGCCCCACGTTGGACTCTGTGCTGACAGCTCAGAGCCTGGAGACTGCTTTGAATTCTGTGTCTCCCTCTCTCTCTCTCTTCCCCTCCCCTGATCACACTGTCTCTCAAAGATAAATAAATGTAAAAAAAAAAAAAAAAAGACTTTTTCTTAGAATATTTTTCCATTGTTTGATCAGAGTACATCTCCAGTGGACATAATTATGAATAATTTCAATCGTTATATCACTATGTTATAATATTAACATCATGTTATATCCTTTTTCTTCTATGTTATAACATTACCATCATACATAATGACATTAGATTCTGTATATAAAACTGAGGTACAGAAAGCAATGAGAGGTTGCTTATTGAACTGATGACAAACAATGACAGGAATTTAGATTTCCAGAACTTGTTCCCTCTGCCCAAGATTAACCCTCTAGAGACATTTTCCTTTTCCTTTTCTTTCCCTTCCCNCTTTCTTTCTTTCTTTCTTTCTTTCTTTCTTTCTTTCTTTCTTTCTTTCTTTCTTAAAAAAATATAATTGATTATCAAATTGGCTAACATACAGTGTGTGTGTAAAGTGTGCTCTTGGTTTTTGGGGTAGATTCCTGTGGTTCATCACTTACATACAACACCCAGTGGGGAAACATTTTCTAAAATTATCATTAATCATAAATTACACGTGATAGAAAAAGTGGTGAAAATAGTTTTAGCTTTCTCAGTCATAGTCTTGTGCATTCTTACTGACCATTGTTTCAAAAATAGAACCCTATACAATTCAGAAATAACTGAAGGCATGAGTGGTCCCAATTGTAAGGATAAGTAACGAAATACTAAAGTGGAATGTAATGATTACTTGTTTTTTTAAAGTAGGCTTCATGCACACTGTGGGGCCTAGTGGAGGACTTGAACATACAACCACGAGATCAAGACCTGAGCTGAGATCAAGAGTTGGATGCTTAACCCACTGAGCCACCCAGGTGCCTCAAAAATCACTTCTTTTAATTACTTGGATTTAATAGTTCTTTTACAAAGCTACATGGAACTTATTTTAAAAGGTTACCTTCAAAATCATCTTTGAGAAAATCAGGATTTTTGGTGCTTATTTTACAGGTTGGACCTGAGTAGCCGGGATCACATATACACTTGGTCCCATTGATACAACTCCCGTGTCCATTACACATCTCTTCACATTGGGGACCAATATAGACATTGTCAATGGCCCATGTCACGGGCTGAGAGCCAGCAGGGTAAAATCCTTGGTACCATCTGAAACGCACAGATCTGGAAAAGAGGGACAAGTCTTTCAAAACTGAATGAGCAGAACGATATACTTTCAAAGTAAGCACATCTGATCAGTGAGTAGTGGGCAGTTACCACCTCTGCACCACACTCAAGAAATAGAAAAAACAAGTTGACATTTCAAGAACCAATTTTCTTTGTCCATTCCTCAGTTGATGGACATTTGTTTGCTTCTACCTTGCTTCTATGAACATTCATGTACAAGCATTTGCTTGAATACCTGTTTTTAATTCTTTTGGGTAGAATAATAGTAGAATTGCTGGGTCATGAGGGAAATAACTAGCCCTTTACTTTCTCTCTCTGCTATATTTTTGACAGAATTTCCGTTATTATAGTTATCCCAGCTGGAGATATTCAAAAGTGTACCTATTTCCCCTATTGGTTTTGAACTCCTAGAGGCCAATGCTTATGCCTCTTTCTTCTTTGACCCTTTCATGGTACCCAGTACAGTGTTTCATATACACTAGATGCTCAATAAATGTTTGTTGTTTGTCATTTGTTGTGAAGAGTCTTAAGAGCCAGACTGAGGTTTTTTTTTGATTTTATACTATTGGCAACAGAGAGCTGCACAAGATTATTCTATTTTTAATTTTTTTAATGTTTATTTATTTTTGAGAGAGAGACAGAGTGTGAGTGGGGCGGGGGGAAGGGGCAGAGAGAGGGAGACACAGAATCTGAAGCAGACTCCAGGCTCTGAGCTGTCGATACAGAGCCCCAGTCAGGAATCAAACCTACGAACTATGAGATCATGACCTGAGCTGTATCATGACCTGAGCTGTAGTCAGATGCTTAACCGACTGAGCCACCCAAGTCCCCCATACAAGATTATTTTAAAGAGAGGAGTGACAAAATCAAATCTGTTTAGTTACATGCCTCTTATTTCTTAATTTCTTTTTAAAAGATTTTATTTATTCTTTATTTTTTTAAATGCTTATTTATTTTTGAGAAAGAGTGAGCAGAGGAGCAGAAAGAGAGAGAGAGGGGGCAGGGAGAAGCAGAAAGAGATGGATAGAGGATTTGAAGCAGTCTCTTGCTGACAGCAGAGAGCCTGATGTGGGGCTTTAACTCATAAACCGTGAGATCATGACCTGAGCTGAAGTCAGATGCTTAACCCACTGAGCCACCCAGGTGCCCCGAAGATGGGTTTATTTTTGAAGGGATGGATACAGAGATGGCATATGCACTCATTTTTGTACCCTGTGAATTTGCCCCATTTTCAGTTATCATAGAAACCAAATTCAGAATTAAAAAAATGAGAAACAGAAATTAGAAGTCAATTTTAGAAATCCTTATTAGGCTTCTAAAGTTTAGTAGATAGTAAAGCAGATGGAGTCAAGTTCCCACATATAATTTTAAGCCTAATTTCATTGTTTATATCAAGACTCCCACTATATGGAGCTGCTCTCAAAATGCCAGTTCATAATTACATTTTATTTTCAAATACTTGTCAGAGTTTAGTCTTGGCAAGAGGCACTTTCTACCCTTTGAACTTTCAGACTGCTGAGCTGAGGGAAATGGCTAGAGTTTTCCTTTGAACAAAAGCCTACATGGATTTTTTTGAACTTCTTATTTATTCAAATGTTCTGAATACAAATGAACCACCTTGGTTGGTATTTATTATTGTTCACCTGCCTTGACACGGAAACTGCAAGCACTATGATAAATGGGCTGACGGGTCTGGTTCCATCGTGGGTCCCTTCTGCTGAAATCTTATTTTGAAAATTCCTCACTGCCACCCTCCTGGGTGAATGTCAGTGTCTGTTCTCCCAAGCCAGTGGTACTCAAAAGGACCTGTTTTTTAAACGTAAACTTAAAATTGTAAGCACACAACGGTGCTTTCATTAAATGGGAGTTTTGGTTGACTCATTATGAAACTGTGTAAAGCAAAAGCAATTAGAAAGTTTTAACCACAAAAAGACTCTAGATAGAAAGGACACAAAGGTGATGTGACTAAAACTCGACGGAAGCTCAACATTTCATGCTTCAAATGTGAACAGACTATATGTAGAGACAAAAATGGTCATTTCTGCACCTGAAAACATATTTCATATACTTTTTGGGTACCTGGTGCCCAGTGAGTGCACAGAAAGAGGTCATGTGAATATGGGTTATATATATATTTTTCAGCATCTAGCTTGTGCTGTCACTATGTACCATGTTGAATACAAACCAAGGAATTGTTGACCGAGTTGGAGAAAATTTAACTTTTGCCTTCCAGCAATTCATGCCTGTGTGGGTTTTAAGAAGAGTATGAATTCTTTTACTGAAACACAGACTAGACAACACTATTAATGCAAAATTTTCTCTTTGCAGAAATGGTTGAAGGCAGTTTTCAAAGGTAGGTTTAAACCATTCTGAGAGTGGGCGTACCTCTTCAACAGATTTTCTCTCTCTTTTTTTTTAATGGAAATAAAAATGACATGGAGTACAAATAACATGATGGTCTAAGTTCTGTACCTTTAAAATTGGAGGAGATATATTTTAAACTGACACCCCAAACCAATATATGAAAATATATATATTTCTCTTGTTTGAATTACATTGCCTTATAATTTCTCTTGCTCACATTTCCAAACTGTATTTCCCTATGCATCAGCATAGCCCAAAGGACATTACCAATGCTAAATTTGGTGGTTTCCATGACACTGGAGCACTGTCCTATGACTTTATTGCATAATTCTTTAAATAGGGTTATTTCCATGTGGGAACTTGCTGAAACAAGTCTCAGTTGTTAAAACAATTTAACTCACAACTTATCTTTAGGGTTGTTTCCTAGTTGATCCAATTCTTAGCTAAGCAATAGGAGGAAATTTGAGGTCCATTAAAGAGAAAGCCTGGTGGGTTGCCTGGGTGGCTCAGTTGGTTAAGTGTCTAACTTTCGATTTCGGCTCAAGTCATGATCTCACAGTTTGTAAGTTCAAGCCCTTCATAGGGCTCCACGCTGTCAGTGAGGAGATTCTCTTGAGATTTTCTCTCTTCTCTCTCTCTCTGCCCCTTCCCCAGGTGCTCACTCTCTCTCTCTCAAAATAAATGAACTTAAAAGAGAGAGAGAGAGAGAGAGAGAGAAAAGCCTGGAGCTTTTCAACAATACTACAGTGGTCAAGGTCTTGGTCATAGGTGCCTGTGTGACTGGCCAGTAGGCTTTTTCCCTGCCTACACTACATGGTTTTTTGACAGCTAGGTTTCTGTTGCACAGCTTAGCTTTCTGATGATAGCTGATTGATTATATTTTCTTTTCCAGGAATGTGGAATTAAGAGCTCCAGCACATGAGAGCTATGATTTGCTGAGTGATAGTAAAGTCAGCCTGATAAAAATGAGAGTCACACACTCCTTTTGCTGAAGTCCTCACACTTCCTGGGTGGGGTCCATGCAACTTCCCCAGGATGCCCCCAATAAGCTCCTCCACTTTTTGGTGAGCCCCTTTCTATTTCCTGCAACATATAAGCTTAAATAACACAACTGATTTTGGCTGAGAAGTTTTTCGTGAGCTATTTCTCTCTGCTCTATTCTACAGATAATCTTCCCCATCATCCATAATAGCAGCTTCCTGGTTGTGCTGGCCAAACTGTCAGCTGTAACTTCTTGAAAACATTCTGCTTAGTAATGCTTCTTCTTCTTCTTCTTCTTTTTTTTTTTTAACAGTTGGATTTTCCACTGGGATAATATCCTGGTGTAATAGCAAGGATTAACAAATGATATACTTGACAGCACAAAATATTCAAGTCCTTAGCAGTCAAATTATAAAAATTATGCTGATGATATGATGAGAAGAAAATGGATTTATGTTCAAAGAGAATGTAGACTTGTGAAATTCACTTTCACCCTTTTGGAAAAGTACTAGGTATTAGTAGTTTTGCTTGAAGACCCAAGACTTCTAATTATGCTGAGTTTCACATTGGGAATGTAAATCTATTTCCATCTAAAAAGTATATTAGTATTTTCTTCTTTTCTTGACATCCTTGAAAGAATGAGTTCTTTCTTCTGAGAGAAAAAGGCAAATTCTGAGGCAGGCTGCTTTGTTGACTTCGTCTCTTTGTTCACTTGTATTATTAGTTTTATATTTTGAACTATACTTTTCATTTCATTTCTGTTAGAACTGAAGTCCTTTATCTCCAAATAGCTTTCAACAGAAGAGTATGTAACAAGTATGCTGAGAGAGGTTGAAAAAGCAGAAATGCCTGGGGCAGGGGAGACAGTAGAGCAATTTTTTTTAATGAGACATCTAGAATATTCTGTGGGGTTCCATCCTCCAGCTGTGCCCTCTCCCTACACAAGGGACACAGGTAGATGTCTGAAAGTCATAAAATTCTTTTTAAAAAAATGTTTATTCATTTTTGAGAGAGAGTGAGCGAGAGAGTAGGGGAGGGGCAGAGAGAGAGGGAGACAGAATCTGAAGCAGGCTCCAAGCTCTGAGCTGTCAGCACAGAGCTCACCATGAGGCTCGAACCCTCTAACTGTGAGATCTAGACCTAAAGTCATAAAATTCTAACTGCCTTTATATTGAGAAGTGGAGGCAGGAGAGGGGGAGGATTACAACATTAGGAGAGAATCCTATTTCTGTTGCTTCCTAAGTGATCTAATAAAGCCCCATGGGGATGCTAACCACTACTGCGTGCAGTCCATGGAGCACTCTTTTAAATCTATCTTCAAACCATTAATGAGTAGTGTCAGCTCAGTGTCCTATGTTTTGAACATCCAGTGACCTGAAGCGGAGAATGAGGAAACGTAAGGTAGAAGGTGCCCCTGAGGAAGTGGCGAGTCAAGGATAACGTCACCTAGAAAACCGTCCAATGAGAAAAGCGTGGTGTCCTCACCCGCAAAGGTGCAGCTTCCCGAAGTGCACCACCTCCCTCCTCCAGCCCTGGGTGGTCCCCGCGTAGTAGGTGCTGCTCGGGTGGTGTTCGGTGGAGCACAGGGAGCTAACGTGGCCGCTGCTGTGGTAGCACAGGGGCAGCAGCAGGTGCCAGGTCGCGCCAAAGTCCCTTGAAAATTCCAGTCTGACCGGATCAGTAGATGAGCTATCCGTGGAGCAGCCAACGTTGATCTTGGAGAAGAAGAAAAAAACCCGATACAAATTACTTCGGAGCAACAAGCCTTGAAATGATTCACCACTTCATTATTTTCTCAAGAGTCCATTTTCCTGGGAACTGTCTTGCTGAAATATTTAACACTCTAAAATTCTGTTTTGCCTAACTGAGTAATACCATATATTACCTTCAAATAATAATTTTTTCATAAAGAACCTCAAAGGACCTCATAAAAATTTTATTTTCCCTCATTTTATAAAAAGCTAGGAAGTGGGGAAGGCAGAGGCTGACAAGGATTCTAAATTTTACCTCTGGCCTACTTTCATAGCCAAGCCACGCAAGTCTAATGACAAGACTGTTGCCTTATTTCTAACCGTTGGCTGTATTTTTTTTTTTTTTCAGTCTGCTAGATAGGAAGACCTTTGGTTTTCCTTCTTGTGACACCTTCCAAATACCGCCCCCCCCAAGTTCTGCATGTGAAGAAACTTTAATATGTCAATATTAAAACAAAACAAAATACAATTATTGTCACCATTTCCTTTGCACAGGAAGAGAGTTCTCAGAAAGATCTTCTTAATCATTAGGGAAATAACCACTTCAATCTTTTTTCCATGCTTTCAAGTAAATAAACTAAAAATTAAATAAATGCATGTAATTCTTTCCATGGAATTTTCCCCTCTTGCAACTCAGATTCATATTTTCTTGCTGTTGTAGCAACTGGATATATTTATGATTTTTGTTGTTGAACTTACTCCTTGTGCCTTTTGATAAGTAAATTAATCAACATTTGATAGACTTTTCAACTTTAAGCATTTGTTTCTACCTAGATCCTTTTGATAACAGAACAGGGCTACAGGCACTACTTTCTATTAACATTTAAAGCATCAGTTTAGAAAATATAACAGAAAGTTATTTAAGTAACTTAAAATAAAATTAAAAAATAGAGCAAATTTTAAAATAGATACAGAATAATTTCTTCATGAAGGCATCATTTGGTCTCTGACTTTTGAGAGGCAAAAGAGGAGAAGTCTAATTTAGAGGCTACAGTCAGTTCACTTAAAACAAATATTCAAAATTCTGTTGATGCAGTTAGGCACTATTTTATGCCTTCCTGAAGACTGATATAGACCTCAGCTATGAAACAAGTATCTCTGAAAGTTAATAATATTGAGTACTGGCACAGCACACCCTTGGTTCTGCTGATTTTATCTAAGTTTTCAAAACACATAAAAGTTTTCTTGTATACATTATTAATTTGCCCTCTTCAAAATTAGAAGGAGTTCCATGAATATTAATGAAATATACAAAAATTAAAAAAATAGCATGGTATTATTTTCTCTGTAAAGTTCATGGCACCATGATAGATATTACAGAAATGTGTGCTGGCATGGTATAATAGTCGTTATGTTGACTGGGTCTTAAGTAACGCATAAAAATTGTGAAAACAACACAAGATTAGTATGGCTCTTTGCATTTTTATAACGTTTAAAGTAATTTATTTCAACAACTTCCCATTATAGTAAGTGGGAGATTATGTAATAAATAAAGGACAAAAATTCAGAAGTAAGCCTTAGTAGGACAATTTGTTCTGCTAATAAAAATGAATTATGATGTAAAATCTTTTTTGTCCTTGCACAAAAATGGAAGGTCATAATGCATGAAATTATCTGAGATTCTCCTTCCCTTTCCTGGCTTTTGTTGAAGATAAAATTGAAAGCATTTCTGATAGAACAGAATCAAATACCTCAAATTGGATGATGGTGTTCTCATTCACATCCAGGTCACGAGTGGTAATGGAATGCTCACCAACTTCATTCGAAACAAATACCATAGCTGAATCTTCCTCACTGTTATATAAGAAAAACAACCAGAAATCCATTTGGGCAAAAGTTCATCCTGATTTGTGTAGAGCAGTGGTTTTATTTTTAGCATCTCAATTAAAGACTTACGGTGCTCCTTTTGAAGAGTATGGGCAATAAAGACCAATGTTACCACCAGGATAGAAAAACCAATTGTCTTCTCTGGGCCCAAAGTCAAACGTATCCAGAAGCATCAAAGGGTTGTTTAGATTATTCCCATCAATAATGAAGTCATCAACAATCCAGATTTCTTCTTTTTTACCTAAGGCATTATTGGATTAAAAAAGGTTTTCGAATGGCACAAATCAGAGACACATTTTTGCTCGTAGGAAGAAAGTAAAGGACAGAAGGGAATCAGTGACAACAGGTTAGATATATGCCCTCCAGACAAAGAAACAGAAACTTTGTAACAGTATATCTACAGTGGTTCAAGTAGGAAAAAATTAAGTTTTCAATCATATTAAATTGACATAGCATGGAGCAGCCTCATGGATTTCAGGAAGCTGAGACAGTTTGTGAAAAGTGTGCACAGTGGTGTTTCAGACTCCCCACTCACAAGAATGGGATTTGAGTTATGTTTTCACGGTTTAGTGGAAGCTGTAAGATACCTAAATCTGTGAAGATAGGTGATCAAGACTGCAGATTTTAAACTGAGGTACACTGGTCTATTGAAGCAGCAACTTATGACCTTTCATTTAATTTTTTATTTTATTTTTTAAATGTTTATTTTTGAGATAGAGAGTGCCAGCAGGGGAGGGGCAGAGAGAGAGGGAGAGAGAATCCTAAGCAGGGTCTGCTCTGACAGCAGTGAGCCTGACGTGGGGCTCAAACTCACAAACTGTGAGATCATGACCTGAGCTAAAGTTGGTGGCTCAACTGACAGAGTCACCCAGGTGCCCCAACTCATGACCTTTTAGAGTCAACCCAGGACTCAGCACCATGCTTTGGTCAGGCCAAAGGACTGTGGTCACTAAAACATAGGCCTAATGCATAATTTTATTTAATTGTTAAAAACTACACAGAAGAGGGGCCCCTAGGTGGCTCAGTTGGTTGAATGTCCACCTCTTGATTTTGTCTCAGGTCATGATCCCAGAGTTGTGGGATCGAGACCCATGTTGGGCTCTGTGCTGAGCATAGAGCCTGCTTGAGATTCTCTCTCTCCCTCCTCCCGTCGCCAGTGCTTGTGCAAGCTCTCTCTCTCTCTCTCTCACTCTCAAATAAAACTTAAAAAAAAAAAAGAAAACTACAAAGAAGAAAATACCCTGTGTTATATATATATATTTTTTTTCTTAATGTTTTTCAAAAGTTTTATGTTTATTTGAAGCTACATGGGAATGTACAGAAAACCAGTAAAGTCACTGCTTAGGCTATCAGAGAATTTGATTTAGCAGC
The DNA here is from genome assembly GCF_008692635.1 of Crocuta crocuta. NCBI lineage: Eukaryota > Metazoa > Chordata > Mammalia > Carnivora > Hyaenidae > Crocuta > Crocuta crocuta. The sequence continues at coordinate 2,709,394 of NW_027533259.1, read as the reverse complement.
TTAGGCTGGGTGTTTAAAGATATTACTGAGTAGATAAGAAAGGGTAAACCCATGCTGCTTTTGCAAAGTACTGTTTGGACTGAAGGAAAAAAGGAAATAAGACCATGCCAAGCAGAAATATCAAGTTCTCCAAAGTTGCTTCTTCACTGATTTCTACTTTTACTATAATTTTAAAAGAGTAAAAGAATCTAGAGGGCCATCTGGGTGACTCAGTCAGTTAAGCCTCTGACTTTGGCTCAGCTCATGATCTCATGCTTCATGAGCCTGCNCAGCACAGAGCCCGACGCGGGGCTCGAACCCACGAACCGCGAGATCATGACCTAAGCGAAAGTCAGACGCTTAACCACTTAACCGACTAAGCCACCCAGGCACCCTGTGGAGCCTGTAGTTTTAAATGAAGTCACATGAAGCTCTCTCTATCACTGTTCTAATTCAAGTAGTCTTCTCTTGTTTTGGCAGCATTTGGTGAAAACAGTAAAGAAAATCAGTTAATAAGAGACTGCTAAATACAGAGAACAAACTGAGGCTTGCTGGAGAGGAGACTGAGGGGTGGCTTAAATGGGTGACAGGCATTAAGGAAAGCACTTTTCGGGATGAGCACTGGATGTCATATGTAAGAGATGAATCACCTGGTTCTATTCTTGAAGCCGAGACTACACTGTATGTTAACTAACTTGAAAATAAATTTTAAAAATAAAAATAACAATCAGGTAAGCGTTCCAATCATACCATGAAGACAACGATCTTTTGGATTGTGAAACCCCTGCATTTATTTATTTATTTATATTTTTATTTGGTGATTTTAAAAGATTATTTTTACTGTTTATAATAAGTTAAAATTATTTTTTGGCTTATGAGTTATAAATTAAATATTCAGATTAAATTTTAGAGATAGCAGTACAGTTTTCTTATCCATTTCTGTGTTACCTCTGCAAAGAATCTGTTTAATATGCTATCTCTATGCTTACTCAGGCCATTAAATGCATGATTTGGTAGAGTCTGGTCCTTTATAATCAGCAGTTAATAGAAATATTGGAAGCAATAAAACATTACAAATTTGTAAAATCATTTTCTGTAACCATTTGAAAATGCTATTAAATTAAACATTCACTTTAACTTATCACTGAAGTGAGCGTATGTGGTAAGAATATTTTATCTAAGCCACTATCTGGTTGGTGTAAGTCCCTCTCACTTTGTCATGGTATTTTGCTACAATGTTGTTCTATCTCACTACTTAAATGCCACATTCAGAAGAACTATGTATTTCTAAATGAATTCAGCAAAAATGTAGTTATAGTTGATGAGTGACTAATGATAATGCTGAATTATTTTTTAAAAACCTTAGCTCTGTAAGAGGCATTAGCTATATACATTATCAAGAGAACTCAGGAGTCAAGCATTAAGAGGTGATAAAGATATATAAAGTTAAATGTTCATTGAGACTCCTCAAAAGGGAAGCATTCAAAATGTGTGGTATGGACAATGAAACCAATCAGTTGACAAACACTCGCTCCACATCTTAGAAACAAACATGTTAAAAGGTCACAGTCAGTTCTGATCATAGGAGAACATGTGCATTCTTACCATTATTATAAGGCTGCCAGAGTCTGAATCTTGTAGCGTTGGTTTGGGCAGTATATGGCAAGGGGACATTAATGAAAAGTATGTTGGTTGTTTGAGGGAAGTAAAGTTCATCCATTAGGAGCCAGGTGATTCCCCCATTGATGGAGAATTGTAATAGAATAGAGTGAGACCTCTCTGGGGTACCTAAAAAGAAGATACCACAGGCATAAAACATTGTGATAAAAATGGGGAAGTGGTATATTCTAAGAGAATATTCTTTGGGCATTGATGCAGAAGCTGACTTGTATTTGCATAGAGGGTTTATAGTCCAAATGCTTGGGAGGCAGCTTAAAGCAATGACAGGTGGGGCTTTCTGGATGAGCGTATCTCAATATGCATACAAGATCCTGGATTTTCACGTGACAGTATCTCTCTCTCTTCCTCAGATATAAACACGTATCTTTCTATATTTCAGTTAGGAAATACTACATCAGAAAAATTTTATTCTACAGGCATCACCATTTTCACAAAAGTCAAACGTTTAAGTCTCAGGACACAAGCAAAAATCAACTTGACAGTTTATTTTATCCAAATGGCATTATTTGTCGAGAAAATGATTTAGTTAATATGAAAGGTCATATGGCAAAGAGCTGTCCCTTTTGGGTTCACATCTTTCAAAGAAAACCCAAAATTTCTGTAAGTTAAATATTTTTAAAACAAAATTTTTACACCTAGGAAGTAGTGGTAAAAAAAAAACCACTCAGGGACATGATGATAAATTTACCATAGAACTAGTATGATTACTTACTACAGCTTTAGGAAATCATTTCAAAATCAGTAGTTATCTTACCCTTGTATTAAGGTGAACTTAGATTATAAAAGCACATTTGTGGGCATTTATTTACACAATTTATGTTAGTTCTTTCAGGTAAAAGAATCTATGGGCCTCAAATCCATTATTTCTTTGTGGGGGAGTAATTGTGCAAGATAAGGGGGAGTTCTTCCGAAGGGAAATAATGAATTCTACCCACAAAAATGACTTACCTTTTGCTATAAATCTAAGTGAAAACTGGACATACATAGTATTGGTACAGTCAAGATCTCTTGAAATAAACATCCTCAGTCCTTCCTGAAAACAAAAACATACATGTTAAGCAACTTTATTTCATTCGCAAAATTATTTTCCTTTGATTTTTGTACAACTAACTTGCGTTTAAGTAATAGATACATACAAGTAATGATCAAGAAGTAATGTTTGGTCCAATTCAAAAGGAAAAATTGAGGATTTCCCCTTTCTTGAGGCTTTCAAGTCCTATGACTACATAACACAATTTCACTGTCTCAGCTCTAAATCATGCTTTGCTGTGACTTTTCTGAAATTTACAGTCCTTTTTAAAAAAGTTGCCTCCTTTGACCACAGCATGCCATAAGAGGAGTAACAAGGAACCAGACTGAAATTCTCCGCCAAGTGTGCCTGCTGGAAGTTGGGAATTAATAGGTAACATTTACAGTGTTCCGAGGAGTCTCAGGAACTTGCTATTCCTTTGTGCACTCTGACAGCTCTGGGAGGGTCTCATTCAGGCTGACACAACACCCTCCAGTTGGTCAAGTTAAATAAGGCATAACTAAGCAAGTCCCCATGCTTCGCCTGTAACTGTTCATGCAGAGAAGCCAGGGAAGAAAGAAAGCGATCACATTAGCTTTGGTAATTTTTTCTGCTAATTAACTATTTCTGGTTGCCTGTGGTTGACAGCTCCATAGATTTTTTTCTCCATGTGTTTACAGCATTGCAGTGATAGCCAGTAAAATAGAATTTCTCTATGCAAATGTCCTAAGGTACAAATAGGCCTTTTAGCTTCTTAGCTATGACCTCTCAATGAAGTGACTCTTCGGGGGTAAAGGGATGTGTGATACTGAATGGACACTGGATTTCTTAATTATCAACTAACAAACGCCAAATGTAACTTTAGCTTGAGAAAGTAAACTCTTCCTCGTTTTCTTAATATTTACTCGACAGCACAATGCTCAATGAATGAAAAATTTTAAGTAGAACTAACTTTGTCATGGCAACCATATTATTGAATACCTATCACATGCTGGGTTCTAAAATAGATACTTTTTTAAAGCACATAGTACTTGTAAGGGCAAGAAATTATTATCTTTCTGATGCAGAGAAGGAAACTGGTACTCGGAGAAAGTAAATTGCTCAAGATTGTACAGTTTAAAAGCAGTGATGGTAGAATTTGAACCCAGATATGTCAGACTGTGAAACTTATTTTCCATCCTTTATGGGACATCAGTGTTTTGCTTATTAGATCATTTTTGGGTTTGAGGAGAAGAAATCCAGATGATTCTAAATTTAGAGTTTGAGAATGATTTAACACCATAAAGGAAAAGTAACCACGGGTCTATGTATCCCTGAACTTTACAACACATAGATTCAAGCTTCTGGGATGGAAGGTTGCACTCGAAAATCCTTCTATTTCCGATCTTCGCTTTTCTTTTATCCTAATAATTCACTGTCTTGCTCAGCCCATGGCATCTAATCAATGCCTATTCTTCATGTCTCACCATCTCTTTTCTCTCCCTCATACCCTGAGAAGCACAAAGCCTTAAAGAGTCTTACAGCTTGGTGCCATGTGGAGGTAGAGGTTATGAGGAACGGTGACTTCTTTAAGTTGCAGTGAAAAAACTCTGAGGTGGGTAGTTAATAGATCCAGCTAACAAATAGCCCTTACTAACGTCAAGTTAAAGCAATATGATGACTCTGCCCCCTTGATTATGGAATTTAAGCATAAAGTGGTTCCTGCAGGCAAATACAGATCAGCCTTAATAAAAGGACCATTTCACATTGTACCTCATAGGAATGACTGTGTAGAAAGTGGGCATGACATATATGAAAGTATCTTTCATGTCTGCTTATAGTTTGGCCCTTGATATTAATTACATGGTGGAACTCATAAGCCCCGCTCCCATAGATAAATTTCTTTTCTCATCCTTTTTCTGGGCTCATTAATCCATTTGAGCTACATGTGGGAGTTCTTTGGCATCCAACAAGCTATTTGAATAGCTGATAGTACTCCAGAATCTATAAACATTAAAGAGAGACTATCATTTCCTTTTTTACGAAACAATGCCTTTCTAGGTCAAGCTGCAGCCTACTGAATGGCACATGCTGAGTCCTCTCTACATCTTGAAGGGCTGATAGATAATATGTCTAACACATATAATGCTTGACTGCTCTTGCATTTGGATGGCTAAAGGAAAAATAGAAAACACTGTGTGTCTTCTTCCTTTATAGGATCTAGGGACCAGGTTACTTCCATTGCTTAAAAATTTATCAGGTAAAGATATTTAAATCATGTAAAGTCACAAGGATTCTGCTCTTTTGGTCTTGTCCATGCTGTAAACAGATGGGAATTAAGCTAGTGGTCATGAGAGCTAACACCTCAGATAAGACTGAAAGCACACGCACAGACACACACACACACACACACACACACACACACACACACACACACGAGTAAAACTGGTAGTTTCCATCCTGAAGGGTCCTACCTCCATTTCTTGGGCCTCTCATAGCTCTTAGGGACTTGTAAATATCTCAGACCCCTAAGTGTTTTTTCTCTCTCATACAAACTTGAGAAGAATTTGGGATTCAAACAAGGGTGATAAGCAGTATCTATCAGCTATAATTGAAAAAGTTTCAGAGTGTCCAATTTTCTAAGTGTTAGGTGTTCATTATTCAGGCTGTACAGAAACCCATGAAGATTATTGTTAAAGGTTTCATTTGCACATCTAGATCAGCTGATTTCCCCATGCTGGGAGATGTGATACAGCATGTATTCACACAGGAAGATGAGCCAACCGGTACAGTGCTTCACATAATTGCTTAACATCTCTCTCATCAGATATCCAGGTTGAAATACAAAAACATACTAACAATGTCTGAGAATGCTAGGCCACTTGACTCACAAGTTTGGCTTTATTAAAGTCACAAAAGGGTTCTATTAGCAGGAGGAAAAGGGGAAAAGAAAAAGAAAGGAAACAGCAAAGACCTTTTATAAAATCAGTTTTTACAATTCTGCAAGTTATATATTCAATACCACATAAACTGCTACATTCTAGAAGTCCAGATTCTAGAAACTGCTTATGCATAATTTGTGTGTGTGTGTGTGTATAATTCCCACAGAAAGTAATGGAGGTCTGATTATCAAAGCAGAGGAAAGACTTTATGCCTAAGTAATCCTAAAGAATGATTGTGCTGAACAGAGGAGGAAATATGGTCCAGGCTAGAAGACAATAGCTAGGTATAAATTTATGCATCATCTGAAAAGATTCAGGAATGCATTTTTGTGGAGCAGTGTGTGAAAGAAGGAATTCCAGTAGCAGTGTAGAGGAGCAGAATCTTATCTGACCCCTTTAAAGATGAGTGATGTTCCAGATTTGATGGTTTCGCCATTCAGGTTCCCCCTCTCTGCACCATACACTTCAGGCCAAAGGTCAGGATGTAGGTTTCCATTGAAATCATCCTTAAGGATCGAAGGCAGGGGAATCACAGGCACACAGTAGGCGCCCCCAAAGCCCCGGTCACATCTAAGGAAAAAAAAAAGGAGTGGTGGGAAGGCATTTTTTGTCATGAGTTTAAAAGCCATTTTTAGTTTTGCAGGGTAAAGAAAGAAATTGCCAGTTTTATTGACTTACACACAGCGTCCACCATCGCAAATCCCTCGGCCCGAGCACATCCAGGGGCACCCTGAGGCCAGCACAACATTATCAATAGCCCAGGAGTCCACCCCCATGGTGTAGTTGGACTGAATCCATCTGAACCGGGTCCTGGGAGATCTAACCAAGGGAAACACACTTGGTTTGACAAGCAACCTTGACAGTAGGAGAACATTTATTTTACCTCTCCTTTTGCTATGAAGCGCCCCCTCTGCCCCCATTCTAATTCCCCTTAATTTGAGATCCTCCCTTCTCATACCAAGTACTGGATGCCCTTGCCTGTTGAACCCACCAACAAGAGAGTAGAAAAAAACATGCTTTTTAAATATTTCACCCTTGCTTCCATGGAAATGTCTCTGAACACGCCTGGGATGGGAAAGTTATTTTGAATTACCGATTTATTCTGTGTTCGAATGGCGTTTTTGGTTTTTGCTTTCAGGCATTTACTGACGTTTAGGATGGGGAAAGAGATGGCAGATGATACACATGAGGAAAAGTTGGAATCTCATGAAGTTTTTGCCTTGAGGTCCCTGTTCTGCTGTCCCCAAATGGTTTCTGAGACACTAAAATGGAAGCCCTGGGGACGTTCTGCCTCCATTTTGGTGCCTGAGGTTCTAGCTCCCTAAAGGTGAGGTGCTCCCATATTTTCTATTATATTTGCAATCTGTGACTTGGAATAGAAGATCACCTTATCTAGAAGGATATGCAGCCTTCATCATCTGACCTCTTCATCATCTGACCTCTTCCCTTGCCTTATCTTTCCCTGTTTCTTGCCTCATAATTACACTCCAGCAACATTGAATCCTTGAATTTCCCCATCAGCTCAAGCTTTCTCTGGTCTTTGGGATTTTGTTTTGGCTTACACAGCATAAATGCTCTTCCATGAACCCTCTTCGCCTGGACAAGCTCTACTCGCTTATTCAGTTCACACACTGGCTCCTCCAAGAATCTCCCCCGGATCCCCCCAAACTTAATTAGGTTGTACTTCCCTGTGTTTCAATAATATCCCTAAGTATTATCATTGTCACCATTTGGTATCATGAACAACTGCTTAGATGTCTGTTATCCTAAATAATACATTTGGATCCTGGAATTGGCTTATTCATTCTGTATCAGAGTTCTAAAACATAACAGATATTCAATAAATGTTTGTGGAGTAAAAATAAAGTGAATAAACAAGCTACAGGTAAGCACTTGCTAAAGCTCTGGGGATCCAAAGGAAACCATTTTAGGTTAAACAGTGAAATGCTTTGGTTTCCTGCATTTTTTCCCTTCCACTTGCTTGTGCATTTCTGAATCAGAATTGAATCAGCAGAAAGGAGACCACTATAAGTATATGATATAGAGAGAATTTAACACAGGCAACTGGAGGGCAAGTTGGTGCCAGAGCTGAGAAGCCAGCAGGGACGGGTGAGGAACCCAGAGTTGAGCAAAGTCAGGAGGCTACTACAATTCCAAGCTGGAGGGGAACAGGGAGGAGACACGGTTGCTGGTGCCCAGAGGCCAGGGTCACATGGAGGGCCATCTCCGGGGAGCTAGAGCCACTGAAGGTGGCCAAGATGCGCTTGACACAGAAAGGGAAGGGGAGGAATGCCCTGGTTTATCTCTCTGCTCTGAGTATCCTGCCAGTGCCTGCCACTACGATGATCAGGAAGCCAGCGGATGCAGGATGCAGGAGGCAGACAAACGCAGCCTGCAGAGGCCAACTTGCCCGTCATTCAGAGTAGAGCGGTGGCGGGGAGAGGCAGGAATTCAAGGGAAGCAGTCCCAGGATGGCACAATCTCTAAACAGCCACCACAGTGCACACTGTCTCCTAGAAAGATCCCCAAATTACCCAAATGCCTGAACCCCCAAAGTAGGAGCCTGCCATAAGCCCTCCTACGACTCCTGAATGTGATCTGAAATATGCCGGGGAGGGGAAGATATAAAACAATAGGAATGTTCTGAAAAAACCATTTTTTTAAATCTTACTGTGGTACTAAGAATAAAAAGAAACTAAGGGTACTCTTCCATGTGTGATGATTTCACATACTGCTTGATGTGAACAGGTATCGCTCTGGCTATTGGGTAGATACTTATTTTTACAAGTGAATCTGGTGGGCAGGCTTCAAGTTGCCAAAGAACAGAAAAGTTGAGACCCATAAAACTTTTGGAACTCACTCACGATATATATTAAAAAAACTGCAACCCAAAGCACCTTGTACCTTTTCTTGTTTTTCCTCCCCTGGCTTACTCCATGCATAATTATCATGAGAGAGTAACAGAAATGCCAAGTGGAATCGCCATTATTTTCAAATTAGGTGACAGAACCTAACATTCTGACATGAAGCCAAACGACAATTCTCACATGGAGGCGAGGGGAAGGTAGACAGTGATCCGCTTCCAATTCTGGAATCTGTCTGAGGTGTAAATGGAACTTTCTGTGTAGTGCAGACAGCCGATGGTTGGAGGTACACACTCTTCAGTGACGAGATGCCAGTCCCTGCCATTGTTTAGAGAATACTGGAGCTGCACACTGTGGGCATCGCTGAAGGGCTTGCTACACCCCATGCTCATTTCAAATTGCAAGAAGGTCGATGCCGACACATGAAAGTCCCAGGTCTCAGCATAACGAGGTTTCCCTACAATAAAGGGCGAGTTTAATGGCAGCACACAATTGTTCTCTCTTTGCTTATTTGGCATCTGTGCTTATAATGAACACTTTCAATACCAAACGAAAACCATGTCTTATCTGAAGTGACTTTTCATCTCCCAATTAACTTGTTATTTGGGTTAGCCTACACTTGGACATATGGAAGGCTGCTAATTCAAAAAGTGTTACCACCTTAAAAAGTCTTACACCTGCAATTCTGCAAATTATGAAACATGGGAATGTCTTCAGATAGAGACGTTTTGCTCTGCGTTTAAGAAACCTTGGATCTCACATGAAGGGCAGTTCTAATGCCACCGAATGCACTGAGCTCTATTAGAGGTCAACCCAACTCCTTTTTCCCTCAAGAGTGTCCCCCAGCACAGGCAGTTATGTACACGGTTTTGCATTAGAGAGGTTCCTCTTGGGTTTTAGTTCATTTAGTCCTCTAGTTAATTAAATATTCTCTCCTTATCTGGTGAAAATATATACCTATGTTTTCAGTGAATATCAGAGCAGTATCCATAGAGAGACAGTCAATGCCGACTTGACCTCCTTGTATTCGATACCAGCTGGCTTGCAAATCTATGGAGCCATCAAATTTGTCTTGAAACCCAGTTTGAGAGCTGTCATTCATTCCTATAAGGACATCATCCAAGGCCCACTGGGCTGAATGCTTCCCTGCAATCAGATGAATAAAGACAGTTAGAGCAGCTTTATTACAGAGCAATATGAATACCTTTATGACTGTGATCTTAAATCATATTGTCTAGAAACTGAAAGCAAATTGAGAAGCATATAGTACAATGCAGCTTTAACTGTTTGCTCTCAATGCTACCAGGAAGGGTGGGGTGAGCGGTAACTTGCCGTGTTCAGGTTGCCACCATCGAAAAGCTGTAGCAGAGGTCTTCGCCTCCCGTGGCAGGTCAATGGAAATGATCTGTGGCTCCAGAAATGACATGAAGTCCAACTCTCGAAGCAAATGCCAGAGTATGCCGTTGTCATTTGAATACTGAACAACAAGCCCTGAGTTAAAAGACATAAATCCAGTTACTTGGACAGCTTTCCCAGAGGCGAAAAAGGCAAGGAACAGTATATTTTAAATGGCAAGACTGCAGCAGAAACTTCAAATTGCATCTCATAGAATGAGGGCACATTCATCTAACTTCCAAGGAATGAATTAGTAGACCTGAAGGCTCATCAATTCCTTGACAGTTTCTAATGCACCAACTCCCAGGAAATTGAGGAAAAACACCAAACCAAACCAAACCAAACCATAAGCTCTTTTAAAGCTACTCAGCTCTGTATGAGTGATGAGTAGGTTGGTAAAGGGGTTGTAAAAATCCACTCCAGATCATGTATTTGAATTTTAGATTCTGTCCTGAACATTACCAAGTCTCATATCATTATTATACACTCAGAAGAAATATCTCAATCTCCCCAGAACAAAATCAAGTAGTGTTTTTCTCTGCCGAAGCACTAGACAGTAAGCATAGCCCAATTTGAAATTCTATTCAACAGAAAGATCCTTTTACTGGCACTTCATACTTGGTCAGGCTTTAGTTAATAAAGCTGAAATGAAGACATTTACTAAACAGCAAAGCAGAAACAGAAAGTTAATTCCTCTCCAATGTTACTTCTATATTCCTTTCTGGGTCACCTTTCTCCTCTTCACCCACCCTTTCTACCCAACACCCTTCCACCTGTTACTAGAGTGACATGATTTAGGGACCTGCTCATTAAAGTTATGGACCACATGTGCTGCCCCTGCTACCTCTCCTGGAAGCGTTTTTATTTTAAAAGAGGGCATGGGAAAAGGGTAAGGTTGGATGCAAAAAAAAATTGCTAAGATGAAATGGTGGGAATCAACAGGATATCTATCTATCTATCTATCTATCTATCTATCTATCTATCTATCATTATTGACGGGAAGGCCAGATGGCTTTCTTGCATGATCTAATTGTCCATTCCATAACTGTTCCTAATACTGGCACTGCATACTTATAATTATGAAGGGGGATACTAAAGTACCTTCTAAGTATTCATAGAAATTATGATCAGTAAAGTTGTATTTGTTATACTAATTTTATAATACCATAACCATTTTGGAAAATTTTAAAGTTTATTTATTTTGAGAGAGAACACACACACACACACACATATGCATAAGCAGGGGAAGGGCAGAGAGAGAGGGAGAGAGAGATTCCAAGCAGGCTCCGCACTGTCAGTGCAAAGCCTGATGTGTGGATTGAACCCACAAACTGTGTGAACTGAGCCAAAATCAAGAGTCAGATGCTTAATGGATTGAGCCACCCACATGCCTTGGAAAATTTTAAATCATAACGGTACATACAATAACTCTTTAATTTCTACATTATTGACTGATGGGAATATCTTTTTTTAAATTTTTTAAAAAATATTTTATTTATTTCTGAGAGACAGAGAGAGAGACAGCATGAACAGGGGAGGGTCAGAGAGAGAGGGAAACACAGAATCTGAAGCAGGCTCCAGGCTCTGAGCTGGCAGTCAGCACAGAGCCCAACATGGGGCTTGAACCCACAAACCATGAGATCATGACCTGAGCTGAAGTCGGATGCTTAACTGACTGAGCCACCTAGACGCCCCGGTGAAAATATCTTAATCCCTTTATCATGCTGGACAACAAAGAGTTTACTAAAACTAAGTTTCAGGAACAATATATTAGGATAAAATATAGAGCCAGAAGAAAGCCTTTTTTAAATTTTTTTTATTTTTTTATTTTTTATTTATTTCTAGGAGAGAGAGAGAGACAGTGTGAGCAGGGGAGGGTCAGAGAGAGAGGGAGACGCAGACTCTGAAATAGGCTCCAGGCTCTGAGCTGGCAGTCAGCACAGAGCCCGACGCGGGGCTCAAACCCACGAACCGCGAGATCATGACCTAAGCGAAAGTCAGACGCTTAACCGACTAAGCCACCCAGGCGCCCCTGAAGAAAGTCTTTTAAGGCTAATTGATAGCACATGGAATTATTGTCACCACATCTGACAAGGGATGATGCCAGGAACAACAATGACTCATATACAAAAAATCAGAAATCTCAGGAGAATTAATCTTGCCATATTTAAAATAGAAATCATCATTTTTAATGAGAGTATAAAAATAGCTCAAAGAATAGGAAATCTTTGGGGAGAGAGCGTGATGTATACAGGTATAGAGATTGGCAGTCAGAGCTTCAGTGGGTGGCTATAGATGCGTGTATCAGAGGAAGAGAGTCAACTAAAGTTCATGAAGAAAATGGAATGCAGGCTGCTTCTGATCTTTCTTCTAGTTAAGTTGAGGAACGGCTGACAAAACTGCAGCTCCTAACCCGTGATGTTTGCTCAAAATATATCCTATTGGCTTTTAATGTGATTTGGGGTGAATGAAAGAGTGAACACTTCAAAATTTGGTTTTTCTTGTGGTTATTAATTTGTGTTGACAGGGTTTACATTTAATAAGATGAGAGAGGGAAGGAGAGAGAGAATAATTTAGAGAGTGATCTTTCTGGGGAGTAACTTACTCAGAAGGTCGATTACAGTACCAGAAAGGAAGCATCATGAGAATAAAATCTCACTGGGTGGTCAGTGAGATTTCACTCAGCTGACGAAAGCCAGCTGACGGGTAACAGGGGACACCCAAACAGCCTAGGGACAGTTCACACAGTGAGAAACTGAGGCCTCTTGCCAAACAGCCATGTAAGTGAGCATCTTAGAAATAGATCCTCCAGCCCTGGTTGCGTCTTTAGATGTCTGCCCCCTTCCTGGCTTTTATTTTGTATCCAACCTTACAGAAGATCCTGAGCCAAAGCCGCCCAGGTAAGCTGGTCCTGAATTTCCGACTCCCAAGAAACCAGGAGATAACCAATGCTTGTTGCTCTAAGCCACTCAGTCTTGGAGACATTTATTAGACAGCACACCACCCCAGTCCTGCTGAATCAGAACCTGCATTTTGAAGCTTCCTGGAGGATTCAGGTGTCAATGGGAAGCATGACTCAAGGGGTCCATATTCCATTTGGTTTCTGCTTACAACCCTTCTCATTTGCTTTTTTAGGAGGGTCACAAGAAAGTCTACAGGGATTAGAGCCCAATTTCAAAAGACAATAAAGGAGTGCCTTCCAAAGAAGTCTCAAAGAAGTTAGGAATGCAAAAAAGGGAACCAGAAGTATCTACACTTCATGTAAATTGTTGAGGCCCATTAACTGTGTCATCTGACACACTGCACATCTGAAAAAACAAAAACAAATCTACTGAGTGTTTTGGGCATGTACAACATTTCTCTTTTTAAATTACAACTCCATCTGCGTTCTGCCCAGTCTTACTGAAAATAGCCTAATTTTGATTTTAATTCCAAATATGTAAATTAATGCTTCAGCTTGAGTAAGTAAAAAATCTTTACTTTCATCAACTGGAAGAGATTTGTTCAAGGATTTAGGCAGATTTACATTTTAACAACCCGTTTTCAAGACAAGGCCTAGAAGTACCCGTGGGATATGAATTACAAGGCTGGCAATGAATTTAAGAAAATGGCTCAGGAGCAAGTTGAGAAACGTTGCTTGTTCCTAAAAGGATCCTAAGGGAATCTGCCCTGCAGGGCAGGCAACGGCACTCGTGGTCAGAGGCTAAGTGTAGAGTGGAACTTTCATGTCTATGATAAGTAGATGCTTCCTACTATACTCTGGTCAGTTCTTTTTTGTAAAGTTCATATACACATGGGGTAGGGATCTGTGATTTTCAGAAAAGTCATGTACACAATTGCTACACTGTTCCAACCACCAAGTATTTTATAGTAATTTCATTACCAAGGTTAAAGAAAATGTTAAAAAAAAAAAACTCTACCTCTCCAATCAGGAAATAAGGTCTTGAGGACAAGACCCTGTCTTCTTCTGTACCCCTTGAAGCTCCTGCCTCTGCCCTGGGGTGGAGAACATGTTCCATACCTAGTCATATGTTTTGAACTACTATTACCCTATTTCTGTAGGGCAATCTTGTAAAAATTTATATCAGATTATATTGCTTCCTGGACTAAAAGCCTTCAGTTGATGTCCATGACACATGGATTCAGACCTTATCTCCTTACCGTGGCTAGCGAGGCTCTGCACACCGGGGCTCCTGCCTCTCATCTCCAAGCCACACTAGCCTCCTTCCTTCCTTTTCTCTTTCTTTTCTTTTCCCCTCTCTATTTTCTTTCTCTCTCTTCCTTCCTTCCTTCCTTCCTTCCTTTCCTTTCCTTTCCTCCTTCCTTTCCTTCCCTTCTTTTTCTTTCTTTCTTTCTTCCCTCCCTCTTCCTTCCTTCCTTTCCTCCTTTTTTTTTATTTCTTTCTCTCAAACTTCTTTCCTTCCTTCCTTCTTTCCTTTTCTTTCTTTTTCCCTTCCTTCCTTTCCTCTTTCTTTCTGTGTTTCTTTCTTTCTTTCTTTCTTTCTTTCTTTCTTTCTTTCTTTCTTTCTTTCTTTCTTCCTTCCTTCCTTCCTTCCTTCCTTCCTTCCCATTCCTTCTTTACTTCTTCTCTTAAACTACTTTTCAAATGTTTTCTTTATTTATTTTTGAGACAGAGTGCATGCACAAGAGACAGGGGAACAGAGGATTTGAAGCCAACTCTGTGCTGACAGCAGTGAGCGCATTGCAGGGCTCCAACTCATGAACCATGAGATTATGACCTGGATGCTCAACTGACTGAGCGATCCAGTCGCCCCCACACTAGCCTTCTTTTTGTTTTCCAACATCAGAATTCTCTTCCAATTTTTTAATAGTTTATTGTCAAGTTGGTTTCCATATAACACCCAGTGCTCATCCCCACAAGTGCCCTCTTCCATGCCCATCACCCCCCTCCCCCTCCCCTCACCCTATCTATCCTCAGTTTGTTCTCGGCATTTCAGAGTCTCTTTTGGTTTGCCTCCCTCCCTCTCCCCCATTATTTTTCCCCTTCTTCTCACCCATGGTCCTCCATTAAGTTCCTCCTAATCCTCCTATACGTGCAAACATGGTATTTGTCCTTCTCTGCCTAACTTATTTCGCTCAGCATAATAACACCCTCAAGTTCCATCCATGTTGCTACACATGGCCAGATTTCATTCTTTTTCATTGCCATAGAATTCTTTTCCAATTTGTGGCCTTTGCTGTTTCTTCTGACTGGAAAACTTTCCCTGAGCTCATCATGTGCTGGCTCCTTTTCATCTTTTAGATTTCAATGTCACTTCCTCAGTGAGTCCCTTCTCAGCCCACTCTATCTAAATCAAATCTCCCCATCAACAATTTGCCATCTCTTCAGCTGATTTATTTCTGTCCAGCCCATCAATTTAACATCTTGCTCATTTCTTTTCTTTATTGTTTATGTTCTAATTCCTCTCACTAAAATGGAAGTCCCTTACAGACAGGGCATTTGTCGACTCTGGTCATGACTGCTACCCTGCTTTTTCTGCTGCTGGCACAGGGTGGTTTGGACTTCTTGTCCCCTTCACCACACTCTCTCTTTCCCTCTGCCACATGGCTGGCAACACCCAAAATCTACCCAGCAGCGGCTTTACTGTCCTGGGTGCTGGAAGGACCTCAGATGAGCCTCAGTGAAAATGTAGCATGAAAGAGAAATCTTTTCTGTTTTAACCCACTGAGATTTAGAGAGTTGTTCATTATTGCACCACAACCTAGCTCATCATGACTGACATGTCACATGATTGGTGACACTGTATCCAGGGCCCAGAATGAGTGTGGCTTAGAGCAGATTCTTGAATAAATCTTTGTTGAAGAGATTAGGCAAGACAAAATGGTCTGTAAAAGTTTCTAGACTTTGCAAAAACTTTTACTTTTACAGAAATATCTACAGATGTTTCAGGAAACAGACGATCTATACTAAAAGTACTGAGATACTCAGAAAAAGTCATGAAACGTCTCAGTTCGTGATGACATGGCCAAGGACATTTAGGATTGACTATTAGAGCTATCACTAGCTCTATGGATTCACAGGTACAATTTAAGCCAATATGTTTTACACAGTCATGCCTGAGATAATAAATTTACAAGACTAGAAAACTCTTAATGTGGCTTTCATGAGACCAAGGTTTGGAGGAGGACCCATCTGACCAGCCCACAGATTTTGTGCTAGGGAAACTCATATATGGGTTCCTTAAGGATCCCATTCTACCTGCAGAGCTCCTGAAGGCCACTTATGTATGCTACAAGCCTTTTGCATTTTTTTTTTCAGAATTGAACCACGGAGGCAGGAGATGGTACGGATGCCTAGAGAAAGTGGAGTTGTGGGCAAGGAGAGAAGCCGTATATGGGAGGTTAAGGCGTCTATTCTGGAATGTGCATCACTGCTTTGAATCCCTGCTCATTTACTTACTGACTGCATGATCTTGGGTAAGTTATTCGACCTGCTTGTGTCTCAGTTTCTGTTTCTGTAAAATAGGACAAATAGTACCTATGGCAAAGAGGTATGATGGGGACTCAATGAATTAACAGATAAAAACAGAAAAAACAGATAAAGAACAGTGCCTTGCATATATCAAGTGCTCAGTAAAAGTTAATGTTTATCATTACTAAGAAGGGCTCCTTCTACCAAAGGATGCTAGTACCCCCAGAGCGTTTATGGTCAGGGTCTGATCTGCATTCAGTAATGCCCTGGGCCAAAACTTCTAGCCCCACACTAAATGTAAAACTTTCTGCTATTTTTTTTCTCCTTATTGAAAGTTATAAAGGAAGAGCAGTCCTTAAAACAAATATAGTCTGACCATAAACAAATATATTCTGATCAAAACAAATATACTCTGACATAATCAATAAGCTTTTCAGGCTTAAGGATCTAGATGAGGAACCTAAGACATCATGGGTCCATGCAGCTAGCCATTTAATGATGAAGAGAAGAGAAAGAATGATTCAGGGTAGCCTCTCAAGTTGTAAAATCCTGGCCAAAGTCTGGGAAGAAAAAGCACTAAGTTGCCAATAGTAACTATAATTTCTATGGAAATACAACAACTTACCTTCATTTCTAGCTCTTGGTTTGATGCAGGTAATCCCTGAAGTTTTGCTTCCAATTTGTATATAAAACTGAACGAGTCTGGGGGAAAAAACCCAAAAACCCAAGCTTCAGTTTATTTACAAATAGGTAAGTTCAGAACAGATTTAACCTTCCATGTTTTGACATATTAAAAAAATTCTGTAATTCTAAAATATTACTTTTAAACACAAAGGGCATATGAAAACCAGAAACTGCATAGATTATACAGCAAGCTAATTCTATAACCATTTTAAAAAGTTACCTAACAACCATTAATTTTATTCTGAAATAATAATTTAAATGAAAGGAAACAACTGAACTTTACCACATTGTAACAGTCTGGCAGAATTTAGTGAAATCACTGAAATGGTCATTCCTTAAATCAAGACCATACTATTCTTGGAAATTCAGGATGAGGAAAAATCTAACATTAAGAAGCTAAATGCTGCATTAATTTAGGGCCACAAAATTACCTATATTGCTGATTTAGACTTGGATGGTTCAGTTTTTTACAGCTGACACTCAGTGTGATGTAAATTGGGCCTCCATCCATAGTAAACCAATAGACAGGGCCTATATGACAGGCACCCTCTGTGACAAGAACTTGGAAGTGGAATGAGACTGAAGACAGAAAAAAAACGTGACACAGAATCCCAGATTTTAGTGAGGACAAGGCCTAGAAGTTTCAAATATTTCTTGCATTTTCCTTCTTCCGATTCTCAAATAATTTAATTGATAATAATACAAAACGCACAGTTTTATTTTCAGTGTGCTACTATTTCATTTGACCTTAAAAACAAGCAGTTCTTTATTTTACCAGTAGATGTCACTGTAGGNATTTTTACTAGGCTCCACACCCAGTGTAGGGCTTGTCCTTACAACCCTGAGATCAAGAGTTGGATGGTCTACCCACTGAGCGAGCCAGGTGTCCCTGGAGCAGTTCTTCACAAATGAATACAAATAAACTTCGATAAACAGAATGTATCACCGAATTTAAAGTTGAAAAAAATCCTTGTTCACCCAGCATATATGAAAATAATACCCAATAGTCTTCATACTGACAATGAACTTTAGACAACCAAGCTGACCTACATTAGACACACAGACTGCAGGCTGTGATGTCTGCAGGCTGATTAGTGAATTGTGGTATACGTTTTGCAGAAACTATTTTATTATGGAGTTGAAGTTATACTTCATTTTTAAATATCAAAATATATAGAGAGAAACCTTATTATGTAAGTCGTCAATAACAGAACAGAGTGTTTTAGGTTAGACCACAAGGTGTGGTAAATCTTCACAGAGATGTGTACCAATAAACTATTCACCTGATATTCCTGGTGTCCAGAGGGACAGTCCTTGCTTCCCTTTTCCCGGGGCCATTGAAGTAGAGAGATCTGCCGTCATTCAGCGTTCCACAGCCAGTTCCAACCTGGCCCCCAGTTATCTTGTACCACAGAGGGCTGAGCTTCCCCTCAAACCTATCGAACATCTCACTGTGATTAGGGACATTAGACACACAGGTTCCTTGTGCGGCTTCCGAGAAAAGAAATACACAGGAGAGAGGCTTTGTTGAAATCATGAAACATTAGAAGGTACATTCAGAGTCCAGGTTGAAGAAGCATTTCCACAGGTGTTAGGGGAAAGAAACCGCATGGAAATCTGTATCTCTCAACTGTCTGTGTGAAGTACAGCCATCACTACCATCATTACAAAACACTATTCCACCTCTATCATTTTTTATTCTTTAATAGAGAGACACTGGGAACCATACATTTCCATGGTTTTTGCTACTCAGAGGATTTGTGGAAACTGACAAATAGATTTTGTCCACAATAAAATGTGTTGCTTTGGTGTTTTTCTATCAGAGGATCAATAAAGAGAGTTGATCTCAGAGTTTCAAAAACTACCCTTGAAACCAGAGTGTCCAGGCATTCCACAGAAGGCCTGCAACAACATATGTTCCTCTTTGGTCACATGCCAGAAGGAGGGCAGAGCGCTGAAAATCTGAGAGGGATCCTTTTGAAGTTGCCTCCAGGAAAAACTCTACAAAAAGATTTTTGAAGCTTATAACATTTTCTCCAGTTTTATTCTTTAATCTCAGCTCCCTTTTTATTTTTGCTTGTAGCAACAGCCAATGGTGGCCATGGTCAGAAAATATTTTTCTTGTAAAGTTCTCTTTCAGTAGTCCTGGATTTACCATTTCTTATACTGATTTTTACTTTGCATGTATAAAATTACATGCTTTATAAAAAGCAATGTAAAGAGCACAGAGAGCTCTTTGCAGCCAAGTGGTCAAGGAAGAGCTTGGGTTCAAGTTTTAGAGAATGACTTGCCAGAGTTTGAAGCCTAGCTTCAGCAACTCCCACCTGTGTGACCTTGGGAGAGTTACTAAACCTTTCTGTCTGTTTCTTCAAATATAAACAAGGACAATAATAGTATGTACTATGGCATAGAGTTTTTGCTGGAATTCAATGAGGTGAAATAAAAAGCACTTACTATAGTGCCTCATAAAGCAGAGCCTAAAGCAATGTTAATTACTATCATGTTACTAATAAATAAATTTCCTTTAGAGAGTGAAATTGGTGTTACCATGGTTTTTTTTCCTTAGGCAGCTCAAAACTACAGAATATCTTAGCACTTCAAGTGCCTGGGTGGCAAACTCCTACAATTAGGGCTTAAAGAAGAATAATCTCAGAATCTATCTCCTTGGAAGAAGTAATATGACATACAGTAACCAGAGATGAATATTTTAAAAACAAACCATCAGACACACATCTGTGACCTTACCAGTGTAGCCTAGGTCACAGAAACACACTCCCGAAACACAGTCCCCATGGCCACTGCAGTAGCTGGGACAAGGCTCGGATATGTACACTCCATCCAAACCAAAGGGAGGCACGTTCTTCTGTGAACTGCTCTCCTGAATCCATCGGAATCTGGTTTTACTGTCAGGGAAAAACAAACACAAGTGTTTCTTGTACCAACGTTGTGTGCAAAAGCACTGAATAGAATGGTTCAGAAGAATTAAAAAAAGGTTAATGCTTATTTGAAAGTCATGTCCCCTTGAATGGACAGTTGACCTTCATAAGGTCTCTCTCTCTCTCTCTCTCAGAGCTTTGTCAAACCTTGTTGATTTCTTCTTCAGCCTAAATGTTTCAATAACAGGAGGATTATCAGGTACAGAAGATTTCTAATGGCCAGAAATGTAGTAGGTTTTTACTTGTATATTCTCCATCTCATACTCTTTTAGCAACAGAAACCATAAAGGTATTCCTTTCACTTAATTAATATTTCACCATTCCATTGCACCAATTTTATGGGTGTTTTCAGAAGAGGCTATTTAGGAATTTTCAGCCCATCAAATAGAATGCTCTTTGTTAGGACATATAAGGGGGACTCTAGCTATTTGCCACTGATGTGATTTTGTCAGGAAAGAGTTAAGCTTGTGCTGACAATGCTACTCCTACCTGTTGGCTCCCTCTTTACCTCTCAACTTCAAATCTCTAAGACACTCATTCTATGGACTCTTAGCAACCAGCTGGGCTGCCAATGAACACTGGTTTCTGCCAATGAACAAAAGAGAGACCTGGTTCCAGTGCTTAAAAATCCTGGAACACCAGTGGGCTGGGCTGCTGCCCAGTGCTTCTTCCCCCACAACAGTCTGGACACTGCCAAATGAACACCTGTCCCAGTTGCTTTCTAGCCTTTGCAATCCTTTTAGGATATCTCTTTCTTTTCAAATATAAGGAAACCCATCCACATCTATAATATCACACCAGGAAAACACCTCTTCCTTCTCAGTTCTACTGACATCAGGGAAGGAAGATAGATTAGGTTATCTGGAGTCCAATTAATTTTGCTGCCAATATTTATAGACTTGTGAGTGAATCCAGTTTCTTAGTAAAGAGGGGTAAAGAATCCTAAAGATTAATGAAGACTGTCAAGGATAACTACAGACAAAGTTGGTTCCTTCTCCTCTCCATTATTGTGGAAATAACACGGCAGCGTCAGAATCCATTTCTTTCTAGCTCTTCACAGCTTTTATTATTTGGCAATACAGAACCATCAACCTGGATTTTTTTCTTCATTATTTTAAGTTACCTACTCTTGGCAAATCTGCAAAATGTAACCAACAATGTTATTTACTACCTAAGTGTTCAGAGATTAATCACCTATTAGTGCAAGTCTTAGCACACATTCTTCAGTGTGTTAAGAGGAAGGTAAACATCTTTTCTTTCCTTTGAAGCTAATTCAAAATGTATCGGTTTTATTTTTTAAGACAAAAGACAAAGAAAAGCAAGCAGAAAGAAATAAAGAGAAAAAAGAAAATACAGTGGAAGTGTCATGGACCTGGGGAAAATTCTTCCCACTGGGGTTGTAATGCTATTTAGGTTGTGCAGATGTTTTTCTTATCAAAGGAAATAAATGGAATTAATGATCAGCAGCTTTGGTCAATCACTGCTTTTAAGGAAAATGGCAAGGCTTCCGTGTCCCTCTTAAAAGACAGGTGTATCTTTTAATAAAAAAGGAAAACATGCCAATTCTCTGACACATGTCCTCTTCTATTAAAAGTCATCCTTACCCCTTCTTTTTTGTTTCTATAATACAGAGAAACATAGAGGTACAACTTCTGTCCCATGGAAAGTAAGAAAGAGGTAGGAACAACTTTACTCGAAGTCCTCCTATCTGGGCAAGATCTGGGCACCTCTATCAACTGCACTACTTCATGGAAGAAGCAGGCTCAGGTTGAGGCCCAGAAGCATTTAGAAGGTTGTAGAATCCCACCATTAGGTAGATCTAGATGCTTTGGTAATTTGATAATGAATGAAGGGCTAGTGTAACTTTTTGACCCATCTCCATTGCTTGGGGGGTCCCTATAATTTTCATAACAATAAGAGAGCCAGGGTCTGGTCTGGCCAGAGAGACAAGGCACCCCTAGGTCTAAGACTCCTATCAACCCAAGAAGCAGAGTACACTGTTAGATATTTGAGAAGGTACAAGCCCATAGGAGCTCAGAATTAGGGAACCCATATATAAATAAAGAAAAAAACAAAACGAAACAAAAGGATGAATTATTTGGCTAACAGAGTGAGTCCAGGATATGATGAATCATAGCTCAGAGTCCTAGTTGGGAGCCCATATTTCAAAGAAATAGGGCGAGAGATTGTACCTCTTTTCCTTCTCTTAATCTTTGCTAGATGGTTTTTAGTTGGCAGGTGTAAATCAAAGCAAGAGAGATCTCACCATTCATGACAGAAGCCAAGTTTTGCTTCATTTTAATTTTTCCAAGTTGTGCCTGGTTCCCAATTCCTACTGCTGCTCTGTCCTACTCTCCATTGCACAGTTTTGGAACTGAGCACAAGTAATTTAGCAACCTCAGGGTTGCTGGAATAAAAGGAAGAACGACTGAGAAATTCACTAAAAAACTGTCATCATGGGGAGACCATCAGAAGAAGGAAAGAAAGAAATAGGCCAAAGTGAGGTGGGTATCTCATTTCTTCTCTGAAGAAATAAGTGGTTCCTGATACTTAAAAGTTATCTTGTTTCTTGAAATGCCTTCTAATTCTTTACTTAAGAGCTGTTTTTTATAATAGGATAGTTGTTCATCAAACTGTTTCTGAATCTTTGCTTGAAAACCTCTCTTTATATCAACAAAAATCTACCATACCTGGGATCCCACATACTCCTAATTTAAACACCATATTATAAGAGATTTGGCATGCAGAGAACTTTTTTAAGTTTGTTTGTTTGTTTATTTATTTAGACAGAGCCAGGAAGGAGCAGAGAGAGTGGGAGAGAGAAAGAATCCCAAGCAGGCTTTGTGCTATCAATGTGGAGGCTGATGTGGGTCTTGAACTCATGGACCATGAGCTCATGATGTGAGCTGAAATCAAGAGCCAGATGCTTATCCGACTGAGCCATTCAAGTGCCCCAGGAATCTCTTGATGCGGCACCATGAGTTCATTCTTCTATGTTAAGATATTTGCTGCTCACTACTGGAATGGCTTTGTCAACTGAAGACTGGATAACTTTTATTCTTGGACTAGTTTTTCTCTAGGTACTGATACTCCTCACATAAATACTATGGTGGAACAATGGGGAAGGTTAGTCAAAGTCTTATGCTGTCCACCTACAGAATAAACCTCCAATTGAATCTATTACAGGAACCAGAACGAGCCTGTTATCCATTCTTGAGTGCAGAACCAGGCCTTGAGTGTATCTTACTTTTATTTACTCTTCTCAAACATGAAATAAATTATAGTTTTAAGCTATAGCAGCAACGATAACAACAAAAAGAAGTAGGCCAAAGTTAAGCTAATAAGCATGTCTAGATTCCACACGGTTTATCTTTTATAAAGTAGAGGAGATGTAGTCTTGAAATTATTCATGCTATGAATGCGTGTATGTGCATGTGGGCATGTGCTTTCCGTGCCTTTTCAGGGAGACACAGCAGAACGCAGAATAATGATTTTTCTGCTGAATAGCAAGGAATTTATTTTGGAAAACATATTTTAAAAAGGGAGGCATCTTCATTGTAGCTAATCACCTACTGTTGGTCTTTATTCCTCATTCAATATCCATTCATTCAACCAGCATTTACCAAGTGCCTCCAATATGCCAGGCATAATGCTTGGGCTAGGTATACAATGGGAAGCAAAAACCCAGTAAGGTTCCTGCCATCATGTAGCCCGTAGTCAAGTGAGGAAATACATTAATCAAGCCCTGAATAAAGAAATGTAAATGTGTGATGCTGATTACTACTATTATTGAGAATGACATAGAGCTAGAAAAGCATCTTTGATCTGACAGTCAGGAAGGTCTTGGGAAGGACTGGAGGACATGATGATTGAGGAAAAGACAGAGTTTAATATCATTTTACTAGAAAAAAACCATAGTGTGCTTGACCATTCAAATCTTGAACAAAACTTTCTAGAGGTTTTGCTTTCCCAGATAAGGAAAAAGTAGAAGACTCTATCTCTGTCTCCTTTCCCAATTACTTTTGTTCAGAGGATGCCTGAGTGAACATAAGAATTCATTTCTATACCACCCTCTTCTGCCCCACATTTCAGAGAAGGGTTACATCAGCCTTTCAAACCAAGATTCCTGTGCATCTGCTGGTCATGTGCGGAAGTTCACAGGTGATGAAGGCGGTGGAGGAGACATTCTGCAGAATAGTAAGCAACTGTGTTTCTGGCACATTCTCTTCACCCTCCATCCCCACTCCCAGAAATATTAACATTTTTGCGTTCTGCATAGGGAACCTACAGAAAGCTGCATGACACAACATGCTGTATGGTTGGGGATGCTGCTGAATGTCAGGGATACACCGACGTGTATCTACTGTCACCAATATGTCTCCTTTGTAGGCAAAAACCAAGAGAATGAATATAAGGACAAAATGCTCCTTAGAGAAAATCAGCTTAGAATGATTTATGAAAGAGCAATGTTCTAGTAACTATTATAAGCATGTTGCCTCATGGCAAAATAGCTCCCAATTTTAACAATTTTTGCACTTCGAATTCTCAGCTTCCCAGCACTGCATTTGGAGATAGCAGAGTTTAACATATTGCAGAAGAAACAACAGCTCTTAAAGTGGATACATATTTACTATTCTCTAATAGAGAGCTCTTTGTCACCAACACACCATCAACCAGCAAGTTGGATGGGATTCAAACTAGCCAGGAAGCTGGGCTCTAACAAAGAATATTTCTTCTTCCAAGAGCTGAGTTCCAAGAAAATACTGATATGCTGGGAGCTTCAAAATATTGGCTCACTTTGTGATATTGAGGACAACCTTCTTTTATTTCTCATATGTGGCTTTATGACAGCTTTCATAGCAATGTCTTACAGCACCTTGATATGCAAGTCAGTGTGGCAAATATATACCACTTAATGCTCCCCAGCTGCACTATATATTTGGAAGCATGCTGCACTATATATTTGGAAGAGCTGTGGTTGGGCCAACATTTGAGAAGAGCATGTTGAGGGGGGAGGCAGGCAGGTGGTGGTGAGGACTACAGTGCTACACTGTTATATGTCCCACCTTTGATGGGCAGAAAGTAGGATGAGATGGCTGTGAAGGTACACACACAGATAGATTCCCATGGCAAAGGAAAGGTACGTCAGAGGGTGAAGCCTACAGAGTAGAACCAGAACCTTCTTGTCCTGGACATTGCTTATTGAGGAGGGAGTCTTAATAACAAGCATCTTGCTGGCTTTCAGAATTCCTATTTGCCAGTGGCTGCTATGTGATTCTAATTCCTTCCTTATGACTATTAGTTTTTTGAGTGGAAGTGTCTATTGTAGTTATCCTGTCAGTGTGTCGGCATTGTATGCTGGATGTGGATGACTGTCTTTTTAGTTCATAGGTCTCTAGACCTATGAGGAGCCATTTACAGGGAGCCATGGCCATACCCTGACCTGATAGAGATCACAAGATCTGCAACTAGTGCTTGACACTGTGGTGGGAATGACATTTGGGGGTCTTGGAAGGAGACTGAATACATTTGGCTGTTAGAAGAGATGTGAATCACTGGGGCTAAGAACAAACTATGGTAGATTGTTACAATAATGGCCCCCAATGAATCACACTTCCTCATGTACATGTTCCTCTATAAAGTGATTTTTCTGCACTTGCTTTCAGAAAGGAAAGTCTGTTTTCCCACATTCTGAATCTAGCCTGGCTTTGTGACTTGCATTGGCCAGTTGGATGTGGCAAATAAGATAAAGTTTTGCAGCTTTAGCTTTTGTTCTCAAAACCACCTGGGTTTGAAGATGACATAGAGAGAAAGATCCTGCTGGGCCCAAACACTAAGCAACCCATCAATTAAATGCAGCTACATGATGGAGCCCAGAGAGAGCAGCAGAACCACCCAGATAATCCCACAAAATCATAAGAAATTAAATCACTGTTGCTTTAAGCTACTAAGTTTTGAAGATATAGGTTGCACAGTGATAGAAAACTATATAATTATTATCTTAGGCTATACTCAGGAATATGCACAAAGAGTAGGATGATTTTTTGAAAAAGTAATGTATCTATGCATCCTTGACTCCTTTTTCCTTCTACTGGTTAAGAAATGACAAGATCTGGAAGATCTGCCTTAAATCTGGAGATGAAAGTGTTGTGCTCAGAAAGGCAGAACCACCCTGTTAGCTTTGACTGGTTGCCTTTGGACCAGTATGGACTTCTATCTTGTTTAAGCTCTGTAAAGTGTTATATTTGTTTTTCTGTTATACTAGCTGGGCCTGTATCCTAACTAAAACAGAATGTAAGTCAAATTCTTAAATTTTTCTGAAGAAGGCCGACTCATCAACTTTGTTACCTATACATCAAATCATCTCTCGTTAATATACTACAAAGAACACTGGCATATAGACAGACAAAAAATAACTTACAAGTTAACTTAGATCCACTGACTGACAAACTTTCTTGGGATAGTTGGTATTTAAAGATTATGCTTCAAAGTTTAGGAGATTAATCCAGAAACTTGGACATCTTTGACTAAAATTCTTTCCCTACCAGGGAAGTTGGTCTACCAAAGTGTGTGGTGTGATTTTTTTGAGATGCACATCTAAGTAGTGAGGGAGGCAGAGAACATACCCAGCTTATGTAGCTAGATGATGAACAGTAAATTTGGTGCTCAATTAGGTGAAAGTTGTCACAGACAGAATGGTCTCTAAGAACTTCATGAACAGACCACTCCTATAGACTGCTATGCTTTTACCCCTGTTATCAATCAGGAAGAGGTGAGTTATGCAGTGGTGACCAACAACCACCAATCTCAGTGGCTTAATGCAACAAAAGTTATTTCTTGCTTCTGCTATATGTCGAGTGTAGGCTGGCAAGGAAGTCTGCTTGTTGTAGACACGCTGGGACCCAGATTGATGTAAACCGCATCTCAGACCATGCGTTCATAAAGCAGAGAACATGGCAAAATCCACATGGGCTCTTAAAAACCACACATTTGATTTCCATTCACGTTTTATTAGACCATGTCAAACTTCAAAAGGTGTGGGGGAAATATAATCCTACCATATTCTAGGAAGGAAGAAAGCAAGCTGGAAATATTGCTGAATGGGACTAATGAATATTCCGAGCATATACAAAGTCATAACCAGAAAGCTATATGAGTACAGTGATGCATATCATCTCAGCTCTGCAGAAAAATGCCTTGACTTAGTCATGATTTAATGCTACATCCTGGGATTCAATTAAGAAGTGTCCACTTGAAGAATGTTTCTTTATCTTTCACAAAATGATAGATTTAAAAATGCTGATATCTACTTTACCTGGCATAAGGATACATATACATGCTAGAAATTTATTCTAGAATACTAAGCATGGAAAAAATGTTATCTTTTTCTTAAAAATCAGAATGCATTTTTTCTTTTTATCCAAATATGAGAACTAAATGTCCCTATATTTTTCCCTTTTGTCCTAGCTGCCAGAAAACTAAGAGTTAAATTTATTGCCCTATTAATGAAACTAATTCACTTCAAGTGTTTTTAATCCATTTATCTCATTTCTCCATCAATTGATGTTTAATCTTTCTATTATTCTTACAGTCATTTAAAGGGACTTAAAATTATTATTTTTTTTAATGTTTACTTATTTTTGAGAGAGAGAGAGACAGAGTGTGAGCAGGGGAAGGGCAGAGAGAGGGAGACACAGAATCTGAAGCAGGCTCTAGGCTCTGAGCTGTCAGGACAGAGCCCGACATGGGGCTCGAACTCATGAACCATGAGATTATGACCTGAGCAGAAGTCGAATGCTTAAATGACTGAGCCACCACCCAGGAACCCTTAAAGGGATCTTTTATATTACAAGATATCTCAAACTGCCCACACAGGGAGGTATTAAATTATGAAAAATCTATATAAAGTCCAAGTCTGGGGGCGCCTGGGTGGCTCAGTCAGTTAAGCATCTGACCAGGTCAGGTCATGATCTCATGGCTCATGGGTTCAAGCCCTGCATCGGGCTCTGTGCTGACAGCTAGCTCAGAGCCTGGAGCCTGTTTCAGATTCTGTGTCTCCTCTTTCTCTGACCCTCCCCTGCTCATGCTGTCTCTCCCTCAGAAACAAATAAAACATTACAAAAATTAAAAAAAATATAAAGTCAAAGTCTGATATAATAATGCCTTATGGCTCTCTGAGCCTTTAAACATCTTTTGTTCACCGCTGTCCCAGAATGGTGCTCAATAAACATTTGATGGATAAGTGAATGAATGAATGAATGAGTAAATTTGTTTCACAGGCATGCATGGGTACATGTGCACCTCCACACACACCTGGGCTTTGGAAATTTGCCCCAGGGCTCTTTCCCCTATTTTGTGAATAGATATAGTTAGATGGTATGAATTCTTGTAGGTTACTGAAATGAGGATACTGAGATAAACATATGCTTCCAAGAAATAACGTCTAGAGCACATAATAAGAATGGTCACTGTACCTGGATGCAAGAGACCTTGGAATAACAATGGTGATTCTCGTCCATTCCTCAAAGTCCCCTGTGTGATAAACGGTGGGCTCACTTAGTTCTCGGGAGTTTCCTTCACATCCTTTGCCTGCAGAAGCTGGGTAACAGCCTTCTTTTACCAGAAACCAGGACATTCCAGCATCATGAGAATACTGAAGAAGAACCGGGGCAGCACTGCTGAACTGACTGGCACATCCTATGTTCAGCTGTCCAAGGGAAAGACAAAATTATAAAAGGTTTTGATTAAAAGTTATCATTTAATACAGTAGGTGCTACAGCAGCCAGGGCCCTTTCTACTGAGTCTGCCTTTTACTGACGATGGTAAGGCATGCAGGTCAATTCCAAACAAGACCCTTCCATAGGTTCTAGAATCTTTAGGTGAGCAACAGGTGTTTTTTAAGAAAAGCTGGACCAGTTGCCATTCTGTGGATTTCTTGGGATTATGGAAGGAAAACAGAAACATGGTTCCTCTAACATTGAAGCCATGGACAAAAATCAAAGAAGCTAAGAAATGGTTTTCTTCTTTGATCTCAGGCATATAAACAGAGGGAAACAGAAGGTGAAAAGCTATCCTTCTCAGAACATGAAGGTTACCTGAAGTGAATGCTATCCTTCTGGGTTTCAGTGGAATAAACATCTTTACTCTATTTTCTTGCCAGAGCTCAGTAAGAAATCATTGGTAACTTAGATGAAAGAGCTAAGTTTTTGCCACTGCATCAAATAAGCAAAGTAATCCAGAAATAAAACTATTATTGTCCTGTGCACTCATGTAGAGGAATGTCATCACAGGATTAACAACATATAAAAAAAAAATGAAAAAAAAAAAAAAGGAACTTAAATCCCAATGCCCTAACACAAGTATTTTTTTTCTATTCTTTATAAAGAAGCATACATTTTGGTTAGGAAATTACTACACTTCCTAAACTTTCCTTCTGTGGGGCACCTGAGTGGCTCAGTTGGGTAAGCGTCTGACTTTGGCTCAGGTCACGATCTTGTGGTTTGTGGGTTCGAGCTCTGCGTTGGGCTCTGTGCTGATAGCATGGAGCCTGGAACCTGTTTCAGATTCTGTGCCTCCCTCTCTCTCTGCCCCTTACCTGCTTCAGATTCTGTGTCTTCCTTTCTCTCGCTCCTCCCCCACTCATGCTCTGTTTCTCTCTCAAAAATAACCGTTAAAAAATAAATAAAAAATAAAACTTTCCTTCTACTTTTTATTTAACATATTATTTTATTATTATATGCAGCATTGCCAAGAATATATATTTTTTCTTTAGTTGATCTGTTATCACCAGATAAATTCCTAGAAATAGTATTACTGAATCAAAATGCAGAAACGCTTAAAATTTTTTATTTGTATGTGTTCATTTTTAATCAGTTGGGTTCATATGAATCAATTTTTCCATAGCTTTGAACGTTATTTAGGTTTAAAAAAAGTTTCTTTATAAATTAGTAAATATACAAATAATTTTATTACTGTTTTAGTGTATATTTTTTGGTAATTATAAATGTCAAGCTCTTTTCCTGATTTTTATTTGATTATATGTCATCTTTTTTCATTTGTTTTAATTTTTAAATTTTTATTAAAAATTTTTAAACATTTATTAATTTTTTTTAATTTAATTTTTTAAAAAACATTTATTTTTGAGAGACAGAGAGAGATAGCATGAGCAGGGGAGGGGTGGAGAGAGAAGGAGACACAGAATCTGAAGCAGGCTCCAGGCTCTGAGCTGTCAGCACAGAGCCCAACACAGGGCTTGAACCCACAAACCATGAGATCATGATGTGAGCTGAAGTCAGATGCTGAACTGACTGAGCCACCCAGGCACTCCTGCCATCTCTCTCTCTCTCTTTTTTTTAGGTTTATTTATTTATTTTGAGGGAGAGAGGGAGAGACAAAGTGACAGTGGGGGAGGGCAGAGAGAGTCAGGAGAGAGAATCCCAAGGCAGGCTCCTCACTGTCAGTGCAGAGCCCAATGTGGGGCTCAAACTCACAAACCATGAGATCATGACCTGAGCCCAAATCAAGAGCCAGATGCTTACCTAACTGAGCCACCCAGGGGCCCCTTTTTAATCACATGCCATCTTATATGAATGATCTATTCATACCTTATTTTGGTTGTTGGTGGCAGCCACCATAGAGCTTTAACGTACAAGACGTAACGTATAAGAGATAAGAAAAGTCAAATTGCATAAAAGAACTGAAGCAAGCACTCAAAGGAACATGATCATGACTAAAGAATAAAGGATGAAGGAAAGTTAGGGTCACAAGCATAGTACTGGCCCAGATATCAAGAGGTCAACCAGTTCATACTTGTGACTATTGATAGGTGGATCCAGTCTTTCAAAAGAAGATTCTGTATCTTCCTTATTCCCATACTCACAGCTAGAAGGGATCTCTCAGAAGACTTTATAATTGGGCTAGTAGGAATTATTGTGATACATTTATCCTAGTTTATATAACTCAATGTTAACAATATAAGCAATGATTTGACAATCTCAGATGCATGATTAAACTCTTTGAGCACAAATTCCTTTCATGGCACATCAGTAAGCATTAGCTTTTGGTTGCTATGTGTTGACAGTAATTATAAAGGGCACGCACAGTTAGCTTTTCATTATGGCCACCACTCTTTCTAAAGTAGGAAAGTTGATGGCACTTTCAGTTCCCTGACAAATCTGTGCCTTTTAAATTGACCATTTAGTCTGTGTCTTAGCTGTTAATGTTTTCTAGCATTCAATTCTTGGCTTACTTATCTTTGTATTGGCTACATGCTCCTTAATGTCAATCACAGTCATAATTTCAAATCCCTTCTGAATACCTACAACTCCCAGACTGGGCCTCTCTCCAACTCTCTGGAAAGGTCCATAACTGCTTCCCATGTGTGAGCAGTCCACAGGCATCCCTTTGTCCACAGGCCCAGGTTTGCGCTCATCATCCACACCCTAAAATAAATCCTCCCCTTCCTATATCTCCAGTTTCAATGACCAGAGCCAGAAACGTGGGCGTTGATGTAAAATCCATTCTATCATCCAAGAGGTCACCAAAATCTATGGACTATTCCCCTTTTATATCTCACAGATCCATCTACTTACTTTTATAATCTCATGCAATGCCTAAATCTTGCCTCCTCATTTCTTGCTTTGACGATGGCTCCAGCATCCTTTCTTTACTCAGAGTATAGTCAACAACCTGAGTACTTCTCTCTGCCTCCTCCAGTCTCACAAAGTCCTTATCTTTTACCTGGGTCATTGCAATAGCTGCCCAGCTGGTCTCTGTGTCTGCCTTTGCCTCTGCCACTGTACTCCCAGCATAGTCACCAGATTCTTTAAAAGCCTGAGTCAGAGTATGTCACTCTTCTGCTAGCATTTTTATTCAGAGCAGAAGTCCAAGTCTGACCTTCTTTTTTCTACCTAACTGCACATTCTCACTCTATGTGCTCTAATCACAATAGCATCCTTGTGATTTTCTCAACTTTTCCAAGCACACTCCTGTCTCCAGGCCTTTGTACTTTTTTTTTTTTAAATATTTTTATTTATNCTGCACTTTTTATCCCTTGTGCCTGGGATGCTCTTTCCCAGATAGCTGCATAACTCACTCTTCTAACTTTTATAGGTCTCAGCTTAAAAGTCATTTTATTAGTGGGAACCTGACAACCCTTTATAAAATAATAACTACCTTGTACCATCCGAACCCACACTCTCTATCCCTATTTATGTTCATAGCCTACAACAGAGCCTGGTATATAGTAGAGGCTTTACAAATATTTGTTGAATAAATGAATAAATGCACTTATTAATTACAGTTTCTCCTCTTGGTCCATCAACACCCATACTGCTGCTGGAAGGATTTCTTGAAAACAGGTCTGATTCTTGAACTAAATGGATTAAAAATTGTCCATGACTCACTACTCTTAGGTTAATGTCCAAGTGGCTTAGTGCATCATATAAAGCTAATCGACTTTCTTTCTCACCTTTGTAATACATACTCCAAACACCTAAGAATTTCCAAAATTCCATTCTCATTTGAAATTTCATTTGTTTTCATATATTTGTGTATTCCGTTCCCTCTAACTGGAATTCTTCCCCTTCCATTGTTAGTTTCGCTAAGTCTATATTTCCAGAGACCTCTCATTTCAACTTATCCATCTGTCTGTCCATCCGTCCATCCATCCATCTAACAGATGTTTTGGTCCAACTAACAGATGTTTTGGTCCATCCATCCATCTGTTTATGCATCCTTCCAACTAACAGATGTTTTGGGGGGCATCTGCCACATGCCAGGCACTATGCCAGGTACTCTTATACCATTCAGAGCCTATTTCTTTTTTTTTTTTCAAATAGTTTATTGTCAAATTAGTTTCCACTAGAGCCTATTTCTACTATAACACTCCTGTAAGAATGACTGTTCTCTTTTCTGGCTCATTTGCTAATTTCTGAGCTCCTTGAAGGCCAGGGCCATATTTTTCATGTCTATATTCCTAACAACTGGTGCTTGACAAATGGAATGCATTACAAAAATGTACCAGCACTGTGTACAGATGACACCAAGTTCTTGTCACAGATTCTAAACATACATTAATCATCAATCCCCAAATGACCCATATTACATATCTATTATCAACTAACAGCCACAGTCAAAAGTCTTCTGCTGGTGTCATTTGAGAATTGAGATTATTGTGCGTTCTTGCTGATTGTTTAAGTACTTGAAACATTTAATAATGTTTTCTTGATTTAGATTTTTATTTTATTTTAAATTTTTTTAAATGTTTATTTTTGAGAGAGAGAGAGTGTATGAGCAGGAGAGGGTCAGAGAGAGAGGGAGACACAGAATCTGAAGCAGGCTCCAGACTCTGAGCTGCCAGCATAGAGCCCGACACAGGGCTCGAACCCACCAACCACAAGATCATAACCTGAGCCAAAGTTAAACACTTAACTGACTAAGCCACCCAGGTGCCACCTGGTTTAGATTTTTCTAAACACCAAAATGCCATCTTGCAGATTTTAACACCTACACTCTCACGATTTTGTGACTAATGAAATCAAGATGCCGTCAAGTGAGAAAAAGCATAGTATTCCTGCAATGTTTTTGCTATTGCTGTTATTTTGCTACCGTTTTTAGGCAGTACAAATTAATACAGAGTCATAACTGCTATTAATGGTTTTCCATTGTAGTTTAGCATCAAACTCTAAACAGAGAAGAATAACATTTCACTAATCATTTTACTTATGACTAACTTCCTTGTTTACAGACCTCTGGAAATTGTATTTGAAGAGCTGCCTATAAACATCTGATCTCTTGAATAATTCCATTTGTAAATTATTTACCATCTGCATCCTGCCGTTACGTAAGGACCATGTAGTTGTGCTAGCTCATTAAAACTGCATTACTTTCGACCCCAGAATTTAGTGGGATTTTATTATAAACAAAATGAAATTTTGATTAGGCTTCTGAAAAAAGAGCTTGTCAAAGTAAATACTTGCTTTACATGTTGACATGTTCTTGTTTTGTTTTTTTAATGTTTATTTATTTTGAGAGAGAGAGAGACAGAGAAAGAGAGCACTAGTTGGGGAGAAGTAGAGAGAGTATACAGAGAGAATCTCAAGCAGGCTCCACGTTGTTAGTGCAGAGCTGGACACAAGGCTCGATCTCACAAACTGGGAGATCATGACCTGAGCCAAAACCAAGAATTGGACGCCTATCCGACAGAGCCATCCAAGCACCACTATACATGTAGGCATATTATCACAGTGCTGAAAAACAGCAAGCTTTTAAGAAAATAGTGATCACTAAGGTATAAATTTACTGAATTGAAGGAAGTTGTGTGAAAATCCTATAGTAAAAACACAAACTAACTCGTAAGTCCCAAAAGCACTAGTAAACTGAAAAAGAGCACTTCTCTCTTACCGTTCAGAAGCATGAGATTCATTAAGTCATAATCAGATAGAAAATCTAAAAGTCAACTTTCAACTTGACCAGTTATTTTTCATTGTGGGTAGAGCTAAATAAAGAGCCTTGCCATTCTAAGAACTTTGAACTTTTGTTCACGGGAGTCCCTTCTTCAAAAGAGTTTGAAAAATATGTGTTCTTTTGATGTCACTTACAAGTCTGGGAGATGGTGTGCTCTTTCGCTTGCCCTGGGAGGAAATCTGTGCATAAATACCTTAAACTGTAGAACATATCCAGGTTTCAGAGTCAAATCTCGTGTGACTGCAAAGCGATCCCCATCTGATTTTCCAAATACCATGGCCGACGGTGTGGCAGAGCAGAAAGTTTCATTTTTAACCATTCCTTCATTGGCCAACATCAACCACACACTCATCTGATTCATCGGGTAATCAAAAGCTGGCTTCTCATAAAAGTTCTAATAGAAAAAATACAAACAACACGGAAAGGCAATTTGATAGCTTTGAAAACAAGAAAGGAATTTTCAGTTCATGATATGTAGGGCCATGTACAATATGTATTGCTCAGAAAACACAGCAGACTCTCTAAATTATTATTTCTTTTTACTGCCATAAACCCTTTTTCCTGAGGATTTAACCACTGAAAATATTTTGCCACTGTGTATCTAATTTTATAAACACATTAATAATGTCTTGGCCAGACTTCCTAGTCATTTTTTTTAAATATCTAAATAACCTGTGAACTATCAGCATAGAGAGATAATAAAACTATTAAGTGTAAACCAGAAAAATAAGTATAAATACAGAAAACTTATTTTACTTATAAGCTTATATTCCAGTGTCAAGGACTCAATCTTTGGGGGAAGTGAGAAATTCTGTAATCCCATCTATTTTTACAATCCTGTCTTTTTGGAGTTCAGACATAGGAAGGATACCTGGGGTAAAGTCGGGTTCACAATAGGGATGACCTGCTTTTGCTTCTCTGACAGAATGATGATGTCATCGACTGCCCACTGGTCATAGCCTTCCCCCGAGAACACAGGCTGCCACCAGCGGAACCTCGTGCAAGAGGTCTTTGCAGCGGCTGGAAGCTCCAGGTAGACAAATCTGCATAAAAGGAAATCATTTATGGTTGGGAAAGGAAAAGCCANGGCATAGAGAGAAAGGGAGACACAGAATCCAAAGCAGTCTCCAGGCTCTGAGCTGTCAGCACAGAGCCCGACATGGGGTTCGAACCTACAAACCAAGAGATCATGACCTGAACTGAAGTCCAATGCTAAACTGACTGAGCCACCCAGGTGCCCCTGATCTCTTGATATTTTTGAAAAGTTTCTAAGTTTAGACAGATCAGATGAAGAGGTTTAAAGTTGCAAGTACGTTCAGTCCTGGCCATGTTTATTCCATTTGAATTGTAACTTTTTGAGGCAGATATTTCTACTAAGTCTGATTTACTGAACAGTATTTTGATTACCATGACAATGGCATAACATTTTTAAGAAATACCTCAAAAAACCACAACTGTTCCTTTGTATATTATTACATTAAAATAGCATTAAATTTTTTTCTAAAATATTTCATTTTACTATGCATTAAAAATGGTGGAGTGCCCGTGTGGCTCAGCTGGTTAAGCACTGGACTTTGGCTCAGGTCATGATTTCACGGTTCATGGATTTGAGCCCCACAATGGGAACTGTGCTGGTAGTTTGGGGCCTGGAGCCTGCTTCAGATTCTGTGTCTTCCTCTCTCTATGCCCCTCCCCTGCTTGTGCGTGCTCTTTCTCTCTCTCAAAAGTGAAGAAACATTAAGAAAAAAAAAATGTTTTAAATAAAAACAAATGAAACAGGAAAACACCCACAATCTTCTGCATGGGGTAGATCTGTTAACATTTTCATGTATATCGTTAAAGCACGTAATCTTTCCTATAGGTGAAATACATGTATAATTCAGCATCCTACAGTTCAAAATTTCATATTATGTCATACGCATATCCTCATGTCAGTATAATCATTTCTTAAGATCATTTTACTGTCTATATATTTTCATGATGCAGACATACTATTGTTTATTTTACTTTTTCCTGTCGTGAATAATTCTGTGTTGAAAACCTTTATGTGTAAAGCTATGCCTTGGTTTATTTCTTTAGAAATAATTTAGAAAGATTTAGAAATAATTCCTAGACATGGAATTACCAGGTTGAATAAACTAGTCATGCTTAAGGCTCCTGAGTTTTCCAAATTTCTTCTTGGAAGAGTCATACGGTTTGCAGAATGACCTGTCTTACTGCTTCCATGTGGGAACAGCACTGGTGTTATCACTAAAAAATGACCACCAGACTGATGAAAAATGTATCTTTTTATTGCAACAGATGTTGACTACTATTTATATTTCATTAAACCTCTGTGTTTTCTCTTTTGTAACACCTACTAATTTCTTTTACCCATTTTTTAAAAATTGGGATCTTACTGGTGTTCGCGATAATTTGTATAAGCTCTTTATAGGAACATCAACCCTCTGTTTCTCATAATGGTTGCAAATACTTTCTCAGTCTGTTTTCTCTTTCACTTCTTTGTTTTCTCTGACAGGTATGTGTTAACATGTGTATGCAGTTTTACATTTGCACGTAGTGTTTTTCTTTTTTTATTTAAAAAATTTTTTTTAACATTTCCTTATTCTTGGGAGAGAAGGACAGAGACAGAACAGAGCACAAGTCAGGGAAGGCTAGAGAGAGAGGGAGACACGGAATCTGAAGCAGGCTCCAGGCTCTGAGCTGTCAGCACAGAGCCTGATGCGGGGCTCCAACATCACAAACCATGAGATCATGGCCTCAGCCAAAGTCAGACAATCGACTGAGCCACCCAGGCGCTCCCCACATAGTGTTTTTCTACATAAGTAGCCCTTTCCTCTGTTAATTTTTCCACTGAATTTGTGTTTAGGAAGTTTAAATCTCTAAGATTAGATAGTAACTTAAATGTTTAAATCTTTAACCAGTCTTTAACTAATAGATCTAATTAGTTAATAATCTAACAGATAATTTTTCCTAAGAGCCTACCCATTTTTTTCTAACACTGCTTGATAACCATTTATTTCTCATTGATAGGTGATGTGTCTTTTTTTAACATATACAGTTTTACACATATCTGAGCCAATTTCTGGGTCATCTGTTTGGCTTCGTTATTTCTATCTTTCCATGTATCACTTAAATTATTTAGGTTATACAGTGTGTTTTAATATCACGTGGGACATTCCTCTCTTTCTTCTCCACAAGTTTAAACTATTTTTGTCAGTTTATATTTCTAGATGCAAAGCCACCCCACCCCTAAATTCCACTAACATTTTGATTGGAATTGCACGAAACATAAATTAAGAGACATCTTCACATCACAATATTTAGTTTTCCTATCCAGATGTTATATTATTTTCCATTTGTTTTCTTTTATATATCTGAAGGAGATTTTGTAGTCTTCTTTACACATATGTTCAGTATTGTTTGTTAAAATTAGTCCTATATTTATGTACTTGCCACCATGAATGGGATCTTTTTCTGATTTCTTCCAACTCAAAATTTCCCAACCATTTTTAGTGTCACAGAACTCTTTGAGAATGTTGTGAAATAGTTTGGCCCTAAAGAAAACTTCCCATAAATCAAAACTGGGTATTTCTGAAATTTGAAAAAGCTATTGAACTTCTGTTTGTCTATATAGTACTCTAGTCACTTTATTGAATGCTGAATAATTTCCAGATTGCCAATGATATTGTTTGGAAAAAGTAGTTTGAATGATCTTAAATTGTTGTTTCAACTAGTTTGGCACCGTTATGAATTCCCTCTTCTTTGTACTAGAGGAAATCTCTCCAGGTCCTGTCTCCACACACATTCCTGACATTCTCCCTGGATGTTATGTCTCTCATTTTACCCAAGTTGGCTCTTCTCTGGTTTTATTTATTTTTTAAATTTTTATTCATTTTTGAGAGAGAGAGAGAGAGAGAGCGCAAGCAGGGGAGGGGGAGAAAGAGAAGGAGACACAGAATCCAAAGCAGGCTCCAGGCTCTGAGCTATCATCATAGAGCCTGATATGGGGCTTGAACCCACAAACTCTGAGGTCATGACCTGAGCTGAAGGTGGATGCTTAACCAACTGAGCCACCCAGGCACCCCAGCTGTTCTCTGGTTCTAGCCTCTCTTACGGACTCTTAGAAGAAGTGCTTTTGGTTGGTCTATCTGCATGGCTACTTGTGTTATATTATGGAAAGTTATGGCACCTTTAAGCGACTCAATATTTTAAAACAACAAACTTCTAAACCTTCAAGCTACAAAATAGTTCTAAATTATACATTATGTTTAAAATATATTTAATTTGTAAGAACTGAACCTATAGAGTCTTCAACAATATTTTTCTTCAATAAACAAGGTACAGTTATAAAATGCCAAATAGGATGTTAAAACTTAAAATGGGTTGGTGGTCAACATATAAAGAAAATTCTATCTCTTCGTTAATGTACAAATACTGAGATTATAAGAGGAATACTCTAAAAATGATATCCTTGAATAGATTTTTTTTGCAATAAAAGTAACTTCCTTTATTTATTTTTTATTTTTTATTTTTTACAAATAGTTTATTGTCAAATTAGTTTCCACATAACACTCAGTGCTCATCCCCACAAGTGTCCTCCTCCATGCCCATCCCTCCTCCCCCCCACATCCATCAGTCCTCAGTTTTTGTCAGCATTGAATAGATTTTAATGACACACATAAAATACAAAGTTTAAATACAGATTTTAAAAATGCTACATAATTGTAAAATAACTAAATTTAAATATAGAAAAACACACTGATTGCCTGGTATAGGGATTAGTATTAAACATGAGTCATTTTCCAAAACTCCTTAGTAGTCATCATCTAAAACATTTTATTATATATTTTCTCCATGCATAAATATATAGAACGGGATGGGTCAGTAAAAAATTTTAGAAAATCTGAGCCCCACAGATTCATTCATATTTTGTCTAGGACTAGCTTTCGTGCTAATATGAAAACTTAAAAAAATTTTTTTTAATGTTTATTTTGAGAGAGACATACAGCGCAAGTGGAGGAGGGGCAGAGAGAGAGGGAGACACAGAATCCGAAGCAGGCTCCAGGCTCTGAGCTGTCAGCACAGAGCCTGACATAGGGCTCAAACCCACGAACCGTTTGATCAAGACCTGAGTCGAAGTCAGAACCTAACCAAATGAGCCATCCAAGTGCCCCTGAAAACTTTTTTATTTTATTTTATTTTATTTTATTTTTTAATGTTTATTTTTGAGAGACACAGAGCATGAGCAGGGGAAGGGCAGAGAGAGAGGGAGACACAGAATCCAAAGTAGGCTCCGGGCTCTGAGTTGTCAGCACAGACAGGCGGGGTCAAACTCACACACAAACCGTGAAATCATGACCTAAGCCAAAGTCAGAACCTAACTGAATAAGCCACCCAGGCACCCCTGAAAACTTTTTTTTTACAAATAGTTTATTGTCAAATTAGTTTCCACATAACACCCAGTGCTCATCCCCACAAGTGCCCTCCTCCATGCCCATCCCTCCTCCCCCCCACATCCATCAGTCCTCAGTTTTTGTCAGCATTCAAGAGTCTCTCATGGTTTGCCTCTCTCCCTTTCCCCCACCATTTCCGCCCTTCTTCTCCCCCTTGTTCCTCCGTCAAGTTCCTCCTAATCCTCCTATACGTGCAAACATATGATATTTGTTCTTCTCTGCCTGACTTATTTCGCTCAGCATAACACCCTCAAGGTCCATCCACGTTGCTACACATGGCCAGATTTCATTGTTTCTCATTGCCATGTAGTATTCCATGGTATAGATAAACCACATCTTCTTGATCCATTCATCTGTTGATGGACACTTAGGCTCTTTCCATGTTTTAGCTATTGTTGAGAGTGCTGCTATGAACATTGGGGTAGCACTGAAAACTTTTAATAAAATCCATCTTGCTGTTAAATCTAGCCAATGAACATCCATATCCAGATGTTGATATATAAATGTATGTTTCTTTATATATATATTGTGTGACATTCAAGAAACCTGCAAACTGGAAAACTGTGCTTGCAACATCCCTATTATCCTGGAGTTTCTTTGGGAAAAAATGGTCAATTGTTTTATTTTTCCTCTAGCCACGATTTTTCCCAAGTTCTTTAAAGAGTCAAACATGAACAAGAGTGCTTTTTGTCCAGAAACAAATTAAATGAAATTTTATATGCTGGGCTATCCTTTATGTCAGATACTTAAGAATTTATCTACAATTGCCAATAGTTAACATTCGAGAAACAGCTCAGCAAAACCGTACTCTTTACCATTCCCGGAAACCACTGGAAGGCCATTGGGGGTGGTTACCTGGGTTTGCTGAAGTCTGAGAAGTACATTTCTGCCAGCAGGTGCCACTGGATGCCCCCGTTGTTGCTGTACTGAAGGAGGACGCCCTCCTCTCTGCTGTCGGGCTTGTTGCACGCAGCACTCTCGCCCCCAATCTGGATGTAGAACTGGACAAAGTCCACCCAAGACGTGTCAAGATCCCAGCTCACCAGCAGCCTCTTGCCAGCCTTTCCAAAAGACAGAAGAACCACAGATTCAATCATCTGGGGGCTCTTTGGCATTCTGTCATTTCAGTTTCAAGATCATATAAACATCCTAGCATCAGGTGAAGTGGATTTTGTTCCCATTATACTGTTGAGAGGAGCAAGTTGTGCCATTTAATTCTCTGCTCTGGTTATGGTAACTGTTCCTGAATACATTTGATTAGTCTCACATCATTGATTCCCAGACTCAGTTATGAGGCCCTAGGGAACTGTTAATTATACCGAGGAGTATTTGAAAGTCTTTAAAAATAAAGCAAAATTAATTTTAATTAAAACACTCCCTATATTTGCTTTGTAAATCTCCTCCAGGCAGAGTAGTGGAGAAGAAAGGCCATATACTTTGAAATCAGTTGGAATTGGGCTGGAATTTCAGCCCATTATTCATGCTGTTCACTAGCTGTGTGACCTTTCTGAGCTTTTCTTTTCCTCAAAGGAACAATATGGGTAATAATACCTTTCTTATAGGGTGCTGTGACTATTAGATGAAATAGATGTTGCATGTAATTTGCCTAGCACATGGCATGCCTTGCTGAGGGAACATCCTCTCCAGAGATATGCCCTGGCCCTACTCCTCGCTGGGAATTAAAGTGAAACAGGCAAAATAATAACTTCTTTAAAAGAAATTTTTTTTAGTGTTTATATATTTTTGAGAGAGAGACAGGTGTGAGTGGGGAAGGGCAGAGAGAGAGAGAGGAAGACACAGAATCTGAAGCAGGCTCCAGGCTCTGAGCTGATGTGGGGCTTGAACTCATGAACCATAAGATCATGACCTGAGCCGAAGTAAGACGCTCAACTGACTGAGCCACCCAGGTGCCCCAATAACTTCTTGACAAAAAGAAAAA
Source organism: Crocuta crocuta (assembly GCF_008692635.1). Classification (NCBI taxonomy): domain Eukaryota; kingdom Metazoa; phylum Chordata; class Mammalia; order Carnivora; family Hyaenidae; genus Crocuta; species Crocuta crocuta. Next base: position 2,667,632 of record NW_027533259.1, on the reverse strand, counting down.
GTACTCATGTCTCTGAGGCTCCTAGTCAAGTCTTTCTCTCTGTCTCTGTCTCTTTCTTGGATACAGAGAGGGTGAGAGGTACAATTTCAATAAGTTTTTGTGACCATGAAATAGTCTCTTTGTGTCTTAAAAATTTCCTCAACTTGCTTCCTTTGCTCCATGTGTCCCCTACACGTCACGGTCATGTGATGAAGTACTAGATTCAAATTGATAAGGTTTGTTATCATTCCTGTTTGTGTAAATGGGTTCGCACTAATAGGACTGAAAAAAGGTTTGCCCGTGAGATTCTTCCACCCAGAGGTACCGCCAGGGCTAATCCACAGATCGCACTGAATTGGCCTTGGAGAGCTCCCAAGGAGTTCAATTAAAAGCCAGGAAGAAAAATTGAGATAGGATACACAGTATAGAGAAAAACATCCCTCACTTGACTCTAATCCACTAAATTAATTAAGAAAGGGTTTCAGTTATTAGAAGCCACAGGGGAAATACTTGGGATTAATTAAAACACTACACTGTTCCTTATAAATCTGAAGCCAATTAAGAGATTTCAAAATAAACGAGGGAGCAGCAAAATGAGAATGGAAGTTAATCCTGAGACAAGAAATTATTCTTTGGAATTTTCAATTTTAAGTACATATTTGAGAAAATCCTAAAAGTAATATGCATTTTCAATATGTTATTTGTGCTTTTAATTTTTCTTTTTGTCGATTTGAGGTATCATAAGAAAGAAACATCTCAGAATAATTTATAATCTGGCCTATAATTTTCATGCCTCAGGATCATTACAGGAAGAATGATTTTAAGAAGAAAAACTACAGAACCTAGCTAGTTAATTCCAATCCAGTAAACTTCTATGAAAATTTTGGCATGTGGAAATGAGCCAGAAGGATAAAGATCTAAGGTGAGGAGAATTATAAAAATCCAATTATCACAATTAGCTGGTTGGAATGATTGGTCTTTTGTGAAATTCGCAGAGCAGTGTTGTTTTTCCAGGAGACTATGGTGTTGATCAACAACGGTTTTGAAAGTGTTTTGTGAGATTTTTGTAAATGGTGGAAAATATCATACAAATGCTTAGTTTGGCACTGAAGATGTTTTTTCCTAGAGGATAGCACAGATCATTTTCTTTTGTTCAGTGACCTGAAATGCTGAACATTGTTTTAAAGGGAGATAAAAAGGAATAAGGAAATGGCTCATGGCAAACTTTTTGTCAGAATTTAGAATTTGATGTAACATGCTTTGCAGTTTTTCTCTTCTACTATTTATTTATGTGTGTGTAAGTGTAGACATCTATACACATCTAATGTGTGCATGCATGTGTTAGGGTAATAGGTTATAGATCTCCTCATTCTTGGAATGTAAAAAATACCCTCCAATTTCCTTCCAACTTCCTGGTTAAAATGGCTCACTGCTTTAAGGGTTTAGATAAAATAAAACACATTTTAAAGGTAATGTCTTCAGAATCTAGAGACTTTATAACACAACCTCTAAAACATTTCATGATACTTTACCTTTTGCCTCCTATTAAAATCTTCTTTAATCAAAAATCTACTAGAAAAATAATTCTATTGTATTTATTTGAAAATAATCATTTCTTTTTTTCTTAGATTTTATTTATTATTTTGAGAGAAAAAGGGAAGCATGAGCAGAAGAGGAGCAGAGAGAGAGGGAGAGGGAGAAAATCCCAAGCAGGTTCCTTGCTCCACACTGAGCCTGCCATGGGGCTCTATCTCATAATTGTGAGGTCATGACCTGAGCCAAAATCAAGAGTGGGATACTTAATCACCTGAGCCACCCAGGTGCCATGAAAATAACCATTTCTTTAAAACCTTCTGTTTTCCAATTTTCGTTCTCTCTCTCTCCTTCCCTCCCTATTCCTTCCTTCCTTCCTTTCTTCCTTCCTTCCTTCCTTCCTTCCTAAGAATTATTGGGTGCCAATTACATCAGACACACTACTGTGTGTTAGAAAAACAAACTTGAAAGGAGAGTTCACAAATATGTCTAGTGACAATAATGATAATTAGGGCAGCAGACCAAATTCTATTCCTTGTTGAGTCTCATTTGGTCATATGATTATCTATCAATTCTACAATCTATTTATTCAGTCTCAAGGTACTTATTGCCTTGTAAATGCCTAGCTTATGGCATGCATTTCTGAGCTGAATACTTTATCTAGAGTTCAGCTCAGTCTGTAGGACTCAGCATCTAGCTGGGTACTATGAAAATAAAAATAAGGGGCACTTGGGTGGCTCAGCTGGTTAAGTGTCCTAATTCAGCTCAGGTCATGATCTCACGGTTCGTGGGTTTGAGCCCCGCAGTGGGCTCTGTGCGGACAGCTAGCTCAGAGCCTGGGGCCTGCTTCAGATTCTGTATCTCCCTCTTTCTCTGATCTTCCCCTGCTCATGCTGTCTCTCTCTCTCTCTCTCAGAAAAAAAAAAGTAAAAATAAAACTATGATTTCTATATGAATAGAACAGAAGTGAGGGAGGAATTCAAAGAAAGGAGAAAGCAGTGTAGTCATCATGCCACAAAGCTCCATGGAAAAGCAGGATTTGAGCAGGGCGCTACAAGGTTTATAGGGATACAGAGACAGTAGAAGTTATGATGGTAGGCAGTGGAGCTTATGCAAAGACAAGGAAACTGCCAAAACCTGGGATGGGGAGGTGAGATTTCCGTTTGGAGCAGAAGTCTGATGTTTCAAGAAAGAAAATAAGTTGCGTAGTTAGGGTAGCAATACTGGAGAGCATCCTGAAAATTATGATCGAAGAAGGACAGGATAGAAGCACATTTTAGGTTTAGTGGGGTTTTCGATAGGGCTCAGAAACCTTTCCTTTGGGTTACTGCCCCTGCTGATGGGGGCTGCCAAACTGTGTATCCCACCTCTCTGCTAAAGCAGTGACCACATGACTCTCTCTCTGACAATCAGAGTATGCCATTCCACTGGACACTGTGATTGGCCAATTGGAAACCTTCCCTAGATTTTTCTAAGGAGCTGCTCATAAAGGTCTGTGGCTCTGGTACCACTCTCATAATGACAGTTGACCTGAATATAGAGGAGAGAGTTCTATGGGCATTTGAATTTCTGGTTCCAGATATCTGTGAGGCCAGCTTCATCTAAGCCCTCCCTGTGTTCTGATTACACGAACCAAATTTCCTCCTTTTTTTGTTTAAGCTAGTTTCTCTCACTTAGAATTCAAAACAGATCTACTGATACAAGAGAAAAAAGAAAAAAAATGCTCTTCGAATATTCTGACAAAAATATAGGGAGAAAGCTGGATTGGGAAGGGAAGAGAATGATTTTACTTTTAAAATGCCAGTTTTATGTAAGTGGCAAGGCATATACATAGAAATATTTAATGACATCAATTTTGGATTTTTTAATAACTTTTTAAATGTTTATTTATTATTTTTGAGAGACAGAGAGCAAGCAGGGGAGGGGCAGAGAAAGAGGGAAACACAGAATCTGAAGCAGGCTCCAGGCTCTGAGTCATCAGCACAGAGGCCTCTATGGGGCTCAAACCCACAGACTGTGAGATCATGACCTGAGCTGAAGTCAGACGCTCAACTGACTGAGCCACCCAGGTGCCTCTAATAATACCAATTTTAAACATAGTCTCATAAAATGTAATTGTGATAGCTAACACTTACTGAGTGATTTCTATGTGCTCCACATGACTCTTTATTCTTTACCTTCATTAATCCACTGATCGTCCCAACATCCCACTCTACAAGGGAGAAAACTAAGGTAAAGAAAGATGTGGAAGTCTGCAAGATGAATGAGCTAATGAGTTTTGAAGCCAAGGTATAGATCCAGGTAGTCTGACAACAGAGATCATCTTGAATTAAGTACATACATATTGATATGTAATCTTTCTGTGTTTAAAATATCTTTAATGTGTGTTAAAAAGTATGCACACATGTTTACTGGGGTGTTTGGTACATATAGGTTAAGGATTCATAATCTTTTTTTAAAATGGATGCTTATGGGAGGCATAATCTTCCCACTTCTGGGCAATTATACAGTGTATCCAGACCTATGCAATGTATACTGGTCGCTTGCGGACTTTTATCTCTAATAATAATACCTGGCAGATGTTCAATGTCAATGGATAGGAAATATCATTAAATGGAATCCATCCCAGATTTTCTATCACTCTCTATCTTGTTTGCTTGCTGATCCTTTGTTCTGCACCTGCATCAAAACAAAACCTGTACCTATTTTTGCATTTGCATAAATAGACTTATTTTGGATTTCTTCCCAGATTCCACAACATATGAGGCCTACAGTATATCACTCACACCTGTGTATTTGTTATGTGATGTGGACTGGGACATTTCCAGTTGCCCTAGAATTGGTGGCTATAGTCCTTCCTGGAACCAAGTGGTTTTAAGCACCTCACATTCTAAAGAGAGCTGCTAATTAGTAGGGTTAGACATACAGCTCAGGTTGGAGAAATGGACCTGCTACCTCTCTAGCCCTTTTAAACAGATGAATTGGAGGAAGGAGAAAGAAAATAATGTCCTGTCTGGACGGCAGCAAGGGAGGAGAGGAAGGTGGTTCCCCCTTCCCCACTGCTAACCAAGCAACATGGGTTGGGGATGTTCCAAGATAATCAGTCTTAGAGCTTCCGAGGGCACCTTTGTCCCTAGTTGCTGTCTACTAGCCTTTCTGCCCAACCTGTGCTGCCACTAGTGAAGGAAACACAACAAGAAGAACTCCTGGGGCAACTGGATGGTTCAGTTGGTTGAGTGTCTGACTCTAGTTCAGGTCATGATTTCGCAGTTCATGACTTCAAGCCCTGAACTGGCTCTCTGCTGTTAGTGCAGAGCCTGCTTTGGGTTGTCCCTGCCTGCCCCCCCCCGNCGCGCACGCGTGCGCGCGCGCGCACACACACACACACACACACACACACAGTCTCTTTCTCTCAAAAGAAAAAAAACAGTGAAAAAAAAAAGAAAAACTTCTACACAGTGTCTGTTGTAGACTTCATGTTTGTGTCCCTCAAATCTGTATGTTGAAAGCCTAACCTCTAAAGGGATGGTGGGGCCTTTGTCAGGTTATAGATGGCGAGGCTGGAGCCCTCACAATGGTATTAGTGTCCTTCTAAGAAGACACAAGACAGCCTGTTTTTTCTGTTTGTGCTCTCTCCACCATGTGAGGATACAATGAGAAGATGGCCATCTATAAACCAGGAAGCAGGCTCTCATCAGACACTGAATCTGCTGCTGCCTTAATCATGGACTTCTCAAACCTTTCAAAACTGGGAGGAAAAAAATTTTCCTACTTCAGCCACCCAATCCATGGTACTTTTTACTAGAGTAGTCTGAGTTGTCTAAGATGGTCCTGTATTAGCAGATGCCACCAGCAGTCACCGAACTCAAGGCTCAACATGGACAGTCGGGCAGTCCCAGGAAACAGCTGTGCACGTCCCCAAACCTCACCGTCGTCCCTCCTTCCTCCAATCATATGTTTGAGATTAGTGGATTGACAAATTTCACAAACACTTGTAGAAGTGCTATGTGTCGGGCACTGTTCTCCATGACTTACAAGTGCTAACTCACTTACCCTGCATAATACCTCTAAGGAGGTAGGATACTATTATTAACTCCACTGTACAAATGAGGGGGCCGAGTCATACAGAGGTGACCGGATTTGCTCAAAGTCACACAGCTGCAAAATGGCAGAATCAGCCTGCAGCAGGCAGTGCCTGCTCTTAATCTCTAGACTCCACCTTGTCCACCACCACTCATCCCTCGCCCATGGGCCGCAGCCTCACACATCCTCGGATGCTGGGGCGAGAAGACACCAAGTCCCTGCCCACTCAAAGATGCTCAAGCCATAAGCCCGGCTGGCACAGCAGGAAAGGAAGGTGACTGGATTTAAATCAGGTACAAGAAGGGCAGGAATTTTAAACTGACCTAAGCTGAATTTGTAGTAACCAAAAATAATCATAAAGCTACAGGCGTTTGCCAAATGTAGTTAAGGGGTAGGAATTTGACAAAGGAATTTAAAAGCAAGTAATGCGGGGAAAATAAAACTATCTCATGTTTGTACCTTCTGAGTTCAGGCTCCTCCATAAATCATGTATTGCCTTGATCACACATTCCTAGACCTTAGTCATACCTTTGTCCCCAGCTCTTACCTTGCTGAAATACAGAGACGATCCAGAAGAGATGACCCCACACCCTTGCTCTGGTTTTACAATTTCTCCTCCAATAACTTCTTGCCAGTCAGACTCCCATCCATTCTGGTTCTCAAAATCTGACATAATCGTGGAAGGAAGAGCTGCTTCTGGGTGGCATTCGGTGCCTTGGTACCCCTGGTCACACCTATGAGAGAGGAAGGCCAAGCAAACAAGTCATCGTCTCCTCTGTGAATGCCAAGGCCAGATACCTGCAGCATTTGCTACGTCTCACTTTGGCTCAGACCTTAGCATTCACACTAGGGATTTCTCTACAGTGTCAACCTGTATGCGGTAGTAACAACCTTCAGGTTTTGACACTGAACAACAAGAATAAAAGGACAGAATCCTTTCTTAAAAGAAATAGTGCTGCAACAGCAGAACTGAGGCATCAAGCAGTAATGAAGAAAGATATGGGTGTGTGTGTGTATGTGTGTGTGTGTGTGTGTGTGTGTCGATGGGTAGGGACAAGAGTGGGATTTTCCTGTAGTCTTGAAAGTCACATAAAAATATTTGTGTGTTCATCCAATATGTAGCTCTGGCCACATTGTATAGCCCCTTTTCCTGATTAAATTACATCTCTTGTAGAGTCTTTGAGTATTCAAGTGTATTCCTGTCTTATCCTCATTAGATAATCACCATCACCCCCTGCTCACAACCTTGAGCTTCCGGTGAAGTGACGTAGGACAGTGCGTAGCAGCCCTCTGACAGGTGCTTTAAGAGTGCCAGCAGAGAGCACCTGGATGGCTCAGTCGGTTAAGCGTCCTACTTCAGCTCAGGTCATGATCTCACAGCTCATGAGCTTGAGCTCCACATCTAGCTCTGTGCTGACAGCTTGGAGCCTGGAGCCTGCTTTGGATTTTGTGTCTCCCGCTCACCTCACACTCTATCTCTCTCTCTCAAAAAATAAACATTAAAAAAAAAGAGTGTCAGGGGAAGGAAAGGGAACCAACAGCAAAGTTCTTTAACCACCAAAGAGAACTTTGGGGTTAATTAATAAACTCTGAAATTTACATTCAGGAGGCCTAGTCTTGAAGTTAGACTTTGAAGTTTAGAATATATGGCTCAGGTTTTACATAAAAATATAACAACATCTTGGGGCACCTGAGTGGCTCAGTTGGTTGACTTCAGCCCAGGTCATGATCTCACAGTTCATAGATTTAAGCTCCAGGTCAGGCTCTGTGCTGACAGCTCAGAGCCTGGAGCCTGCTTTGGATTCTGTGTCTCTCTGCCTCTCTCTTTCTCTGCCCCTTCCTGCCTCATGCTCTGTCTCTCTTTCAAAAATAGATAAACGCTAAAAAAAAAAGTTAAGGAAAATTTAACATCTTTTATGTCTGAAATAAGAACAGAAAGGAAGATAGTTTTCTTTTCACTATTTCATTATTTATCAGTCTCTTCATACAACTCTGAGAACAACTGCTGTGGTATCCCTTTAAACACAAATTCTAGGGCACCTAGGTGGCTCAGTAGGTTGAGCGTCTGACTTCGGCTCAGGTCATGATCTCATGGTTTGTGAGTTTGAGCCCTGTGTTCGGTTCACTGCTGTCAGTGCGGTGCTTGCTTGGGATCCTCTGTCCTCCTCTCTCTCTACCCCTCCACCACTCACGCTCCTCTCAAAAACAAACAAACAACAACAACAAAAACAACAACAACAAAAAAAACCCAACCAAAAAACAAAAAAAACCTCAAAGGGACATTTAAACACAAATCCTGAGAAGCAGACAATCACACCTGGCAGTGTATGTACCTGCACATGCCGTGGTCACATGAGCCATGCCCACTGCACATATTTGGGCACTGCTGCCCAATGTAAATGTTATCCAAAGCCCACTCGTCTTGGGCTGTATAATAGCTCTGACTCCAGCGGAAGCGGGTGGCACTGGACCTAGAAACAAGGTAGGGTAATAAACACAATATTTTAAGTGACATGTGGCAGCACAAAAGACGTCAGAGTTCAGAATCTCTCAGATAACGGAACTTTCTGGAACTTGTATTTTGCGGCCAATCATTTTTCTTTGATAGTTTAACATCTGCTCCATTATTATCAAATTCAACAGTTCTATCATGAAGAAAAGTTAAAAAGAAATCTGTGGTTTAGATATATACTTCAATCTTAATTTAACTGGTGACATTTTAAAGAAAAACAGAATATCAGATTTTTTTAGTTGTTACACAGAGATTTGATGCTAGGAAAAGAAAGGGAAAATAAAGAGTATTAAAAAATAAAGATATATACAAAAGGGCCTCTCTTTCACAGATGAAAATGTGAGGTGTTTAAATTACAGCACTACAATTTCTGACAATAAACACAACAGTAGTTATTGGAAAACTTCCAGTTAGCTCTCAGTATAAGACAAAAGTTGTGTTTGGGGGTATTGTTTTGGGGTTGAGGAACATGCTACAGTGTACTATAAGTAAGAACATCTGGGTGCTAAATTCTGCTTATTATTTCTGAAACATTAACTTGCTTTGGTTTCATGGACAAGCTGATGTTAAGTGGAAACAAAGAGTTAAACAGTCCATTACACATAGAGGAACACTTGGGACCTTGACTCATCTAAACCAGAGAGAAGGTCTAAAGAAGAGGATATTTTGAGAGGGATTGTGATTAGTTCGTTTTGGTGCCAAACAAAAGAAAACAAAAAGGATTTGCAGAATTAATGTGCAAACTCAGTTCCACTAATTAAACTTTCCAAGAGCACACTATCTACACATACACTTGATCTTAATGGCTCTGAATGATCCCTTAACGTCTACTGCATCAATTACCCACATATTAAATACTCCCTAAGTACGTAACAGATTGTTAAAATCCAGGCTAAGCCTTTACTGTTTATTTTACCAATGATCTGTGGCTAATATGTTGCATTTTCATTCCTAGTAGGGTAATTCCAGGATTCACTGAGATGTTTCCAGTAGACACAGGATTGCTGCATATCAGTGCTTGTCACGTTACATGCCATGACAAGAATGTGCCTCCTCTATGGTAATAGTTTACATTTGTAATCTAATAGCCATCATAACTTCCAGAGTTCCATTAAGAAATGGTTTTTAGGAGTTCCTACTACAAAAGTAGGTATGTTGTTTTAGAGCATAGAGCCCTACAGAAAAGAAGAAAATTAAGTTTCATGCATCAGTGTCATGCCAAGAAAGTTCTTTTAGGACTGATTATAATCTGAGTCAAGTCTCAGGCCATAGGTATCCAGATTGTGAGCTCTTTTGGGGATAGGGCCGTCTTTGTTTCAATAGTTTGCACAGGAACAGAATAAAGTAGGTGTACTGAAAAAGTCTGCTAAAAAATGAGTGAATGAGTGGAAAAAGCAGGCCAGGAAAGGGCAGCCTGTTTCTGACTCCTCCTGGTAATGGAGTAAGGAATTTGGTAGGAGTCTGGGGACTAGACCCCTTGGACCCTAGCTCTGCAATTTATCAGCTGTGTGACCTTTAGTGAGGAGTTTAAGCCTTCAGGCTTTCTAAGTTCCTCACCTCTCAAATAAAGGGATTGGGCAAACCGATTTCTAAGATCCCTTCTAGCTCATAAATTTAGTGATTGTTCTGGTGGTTGCTGACTGAAGTGATGGTTTATTTTCTTTACAGTCACATGCTTACATGAAACCCATGGCATATATTGTTTGAAAGGTTTGATATTTCAAACATTAAAATGGGTTTGGAAGCTTTCAGAAATCTGTCCTAGATTCCCCAGTTTATGTTTCTGAATGGTCACATGTAAACACATCCTAAATTCTTTGACTAAGTAAATTCATCCTTATGTGCATCTTGTGAACTCTTGAAAAAGTGTCTCCTGAAGATAAAAGCTCAGAGAGGATTCTTCCATTTAAAATTACAACCTACAGTTTAATGTGATGTTAATTAGCAGAAAAGGGGGGTGCCTGGGTGGCTCTGGCGTCTGGGTGCTCTGGGTGGTTGAGCATCTGACTTCAGCTCAGGTCATGATCTCACGGTTCCTGTGTTCGAGCCCTGTGTCAGGCTCTGTGCTGTCAGCGAGCTCAGAGCCTGGAGCCTGTCTTTGGATTCTGTATCTCCTTCTCTCTCTGACCTTCCCCTGCTCACGCTGTCTCTCTCAAAAATAAATAAAACATAAAAAGATTTAAAAAAAAAAAAGGAATCAAGAAGAGGTTGAATATTGGCTTTGTTTTTAGTGAGAAAAAAAATTAGTTGTGTGAGCAATTTCCAGCTGGTCACACATGAGAACACAAGGTGTGATCTCACTGATTTGCAGTTGCATCACTGCTAAACATTGCCTTCAATACAAATATTTAATTTGCCAATCCCTTCCTGCCTCAAATCTAAGCATTCTTAGAAGAAACACCTTGTATACTTTGGGTTGGGTCTGAAAGTGGGACCCCTGCTGTGTGCATCTTGAAATGAAGTCAACTTGCATTTAAAATCCAAACTCTGTGGATTCCCCAAAGCAACAGAACTTGACAGTCTTGTCTTTATTTGATTTTTTCTCCCTCATTTAAACTTCTAAACTGAATTAAACTACCACTGAGTCATCTCTTGACAGTTAGGTATCAAGGTATCAAAGTTGAGGAATCAAGGTAAATGAAGGCTGACTAAATTGTATTTTCCACCTTCAGAGTTACTGTAATTGCATTTACCCAATTATTCTGAAACTCATTCAGTCATTAGGCATTGATTTGTTTATGAAGTCAGCAAATGACAGCTGTTTGGGTCTCATTAGGCCCTGTTCTTATGTAAATGTCTCTCATAAAAACAAAATTAATTTTCATTGGGTAACAAATGTTCAGTTCATATACAATATCATTCCTCTGGGCAGGTGTATATATAGTCGGTATTTCTGCTATAAGTTGTCCTATCTAGCATACCTTCCAAAGTTAACAGATATTTGATAACATGGGAACCACATTTGCCTGTGTGCCTTCAATTGCTAGTTGCATATGAATCAGTCGAAGCAGCAGACCAAAGATTTGCCAAAAGGCAAAATGTTTCAAACTAAATTGTACTCCCTCTAGCTAGTGCTGGAGTAAAACACACTATTTGCAAAAGTTTGAAATAAATATAATACACAAAGCGATCAGGAACACCAAGGACAATAAATGAACTTTATCTTTATAGCAGAGCCTTTAAAAAGCATTATAAATCCAAAAAGAATGATAATAACCAGTTGAACACTATTTTTTTTGAAATACAGTAATAATGTTTAGTTTAAGTATTAGCAGAAGTATTAAAAGAAAATATCTTTATTGGGTTGTTTGTTTTTAGAAAACATGTTTACTTTCTTTACCCGGGGCTTGGAAAACAATTTCAAAAAGCAGAATTCAATTATTCACTTACATGTACTTAAAGGCAAATGGTTGCAGGAATAATCTAATAGATAGTGAGGCACTCTGAATTAAAATTCTACTTAACTCACCAACATGTAATGAGTACCCAACATGTGGCAGGCAGTGTTGGAAGTGAAGTGTTTAAGAGTCAAATAGATTTCCTCTCAAGTGTGTAATAAACATTAATGAGAATTGGTCTTTTCTGACTGTACTAAAACCTTGAACTCAGTGATACCATCTTTTAAGCAAGGAAATAATACTGCACCATACAATTCGAAGGTAAAATAACCTGCAAAGTTTGGGGTTTTTATTTTTTCTGTATGTGTGGTTTTTTTTTTAAATTTTTTTTGATAAAGGACAATACTTTCTGGATACTGTCTAAACTACATTAATAAAGAATAATAGTTTATAACATTTCTAGGATGATAAAGCATCTCTAAAATATACTGTATACTATAAAGATTACCTAACCATCATAATTTGAAACTGTATCCCACATGTCAATAAATAAAAAGCAACATTTTAAAAAATAGTGATGAAATAATCATAAAGAAATAATAAAAAAAAAGCCTCAGTATTCATGATTAGTATTTCAATTGTTTGATCTGTTGTTTTTTAATGATCTTGATAGGTATGCTTGGAATATTCTTGAAATTAAATACAAGTCTGGATTGTATTCCCAGTAGTAGATATAAAGAAGTAGGATGTTAGAGAAAATAGCGACTTGTTATGTAAAGCATTAGCCGAGTATCCAGGAAATGGCTCACAGTTGGATATAGAAAAAAAATCTGTTGAAATCAAATTTCAAGCATTTTATTCCAACTGACATAATGATGAATCCTTAAAAATAATCAAGGGGACATTCTTTTATAATTCAGTAATTCAATCTTCAACTGAAGGATGTATAATAATAATTCTGGGTTGTTATCTAACCAATTGTTTTTGTGTAGAGCCTAACTTTTATGTGAAATAATCTAAGAAGGGTTTATTTAGTAATTTTCTCTTTATAAAAGGGCTCTCAGAAGACAGATACTACAGAAAAATATAATTCTTGTCTCTCTCATGCTTTTCTTTTTTTACTACATATATCACAGAATCTTAGAATTCAAGAACTATGATGGACTTTCAAGATCATCTAATTAAACAACTTCATTAAACTCTGAAGAAATCAGGCTTGAAGAGGTTGTGAATGGTTAAAATTGTGTAATTAATCACTGGGAGGGTTACTGAGAACTCAGGCCTTCTAATTTCTAGTGCAAGGTTCTTTCTTATGTGAGCTTATCCCGTCCCAGGGCTTCAAATAGTACTTGTGGTATTTAACTCTTCAACCCAAAGTACATTTTATCCTAAGAAACTTGTTTTCTGAGCTCTAGATGTATAAGTCCAGTTGGCTTCTTGACATTTCTGCTGGAATAGGTAAGTCTCTCAACCTTCTATCACAAAAACAGAATGCTTCATTTCCTGTCCCCAATCCATTCTTCGTCCAGGCTCTCCCATCTCTGTCAGTGGTACAACCATCCAACAATTTCTCTAGGCCTTGGATTTACAAGCTGTTTTTGAGTCTTCCCTTTCTACCACAGTCCCCATCCAGTACCTCAGCAAGCTCTATTTGATTAAAATATATTTCACAAATGACAGCTCTTGTCATGTCTGCCACAATCACACTCCAAGCCACCTAAACAGCAAATGCCTGGAACACCCTAAACTTGACTCCCTGTCTTCACTCTTTCTCCTACAATATATTCTTCACAAGGTGCCCAGAGTGATCAATCTAACACAAAATGATGTACTATTTAGGGAAAAAATGTGTTTTTTTTCCTCTTAAACATGATCATTTATTTAACTTTCTCCCTAGTTACTGAGGCTTTAGCTTCTTGGGGGATGGGTTTTATTGTTACTGAAAGAATGTGAATAGAGAAAAAGAGAGTATATTAAGGTTTTGAAATAAAAAGTAGGGCTTTGCAGCAAGAAAACAGCCTTGAAAACCAAGTTGTCTTGACATGAGAGTTTTTGGATTCCTGTATCCTTTCCTTCTATGTATGTCACACCTAAATGAACCAGCTCATTGAGTTCTCCCATAAAAAGCAAAGTTGGGGCAAAAAGCAAAGTTGGGGCAAAAAGGGAGGTCAGAAAAAGCTAAGACATAGAGAGTATTATGTAAGTGAAATAAGTCAGACTGAGAAAGACAAGTACCATATAATTTCACTTATATGTGGAATCAAAAAAACAAAACAAATGAATAGACAAAAAGTAGAATAAGACCTACAAACAGACAGAACAAACTGATTGTTGCCAGAGGGGTGGGGGTGGAGGGATGGGCAACATGAATGAAAGGGTGTGGGAGATACAGGCTTCCAGTTATGGAATGAAGAAGTCATGTGAATAAGAGACACAGCATAAGAAATATGGCCGATGGTATTGTAATAGTGCTGTATGGCCACACAATTGCTACATTTGTGGTAAGCATCAAATAATGTATAGAACTGTCAAATCACTAAGTTGTGGGGGCACCTGGGTGGCTCAGTCAGTTAAGCATCCAACTCTTGATTTCAGGTCAGGTCATGATCTCACAGTTTGTAAGATCAAGCCCTGTACCAGGCTCTGTGCTGATAGATAGTGCGGAGCCAGCTTGGATTCTCTTTCTCCCTCTTGGGAAAATCCCTCCTTGGGATTCTCTGCCCCTCCCCCCCCCATGCTCACTCTCTCTCTCTCTCTGCCTCTCAAAATAAATACATAAAAGTTTTTTTAAAGAAATCACTAAGTTGTGCACCAAAAACGAATTTAACATTGTATGTCAACCATACTAAAATTTAAGGTAAATAGGACCATTGGCAAATCAAATTTTCATTAGCTCTAATTTTTCAAATATCCTCAGTATAAAAGAAAGATCTGGGTCTTTTGATGATGAAGAAAATGCAACTTGCCATTGTGCTTAACTCTTCTTCACATTCAAGTCATGCTAATAGGGACAGCAAAAGTTAAAGTAACAACCATATGCAAAGATGTCACGTCTCACCAAGTTTTCTGGGGAAGAAGCACTATGACTCTCCTCCACCGCATGAACTCACTAGCATGGTAAATACTTGCTGATGTGAATTCCTGACAACTTGGCATACTTGGAAGGCATTCCTAAAAGAGAGGAAGGCAAAAATTAAACTCAGCTTCTGTTCCCTCCAGGGACCATATGTTTTCTCACCCACCGTAAGTGANATGATGACAGCTTTGTAGTAGAGGCTAAAGTCTGGGATGGTGATACCTCCCGTTTTGGTTTCTAATGTCATAATCCTAACCATTTGCAATATGGATGCAGTCTATGATTTTCCCTTCTGTGAAACTAAAATATTTGGGAAATAATGGAAACAAGTGCCACTATGAAATTAAATGTCTTTTAATTCTCACATATAAAAATGGAAATGGATTAGGATCCATTTTTGTGACCTGTTATCATAACACTGGTGTTTGGTAAGAGAATTCTATTCACTGTGCTATTTATGCATTACTGCAATGTCAGCTCTCCATGTGTATGTATCAAGAAGTATACTTTATACTAAGAAACTGGATCTATGTATTTTTTTTTAAGGTAAGACATGTCATATTCTTAATATGGTCTACCTTTAGGTAAAGAGACTTAGAAAAGAGCAGATGAAGACATGTTACAGGGAGAGAGAAGAAAGAGATGTATTAATGGAGGAAAAGGGTTAGAGAAAATAATATTCAAAACATCATCATCCTAGAGTATCCAGTCCTGAAGTTATTCACATTTCTTTTTCATCTTCAATTACCCTCTGTATCTGTTGGTGCAGAATGTGGAATCCTTATTGCTCACTTTGTATCAATTCTAAGTTATAAATAATATTGTTCCTTTTCAACCAAACCTAAACTTTTGGAACTGTAATCCTCTGCCTCCTGTGTCAAAAGAAGAAGCCTACTTATCACAGGTGTTAGAGAAAACAGCCTTACCTCTTGGACCAGGTGCCAGGTGAGGCCATGATTGGTTGAGTACTCCAGTTTCACCTGGTTGTCCATGTGTGGAGTGTATGTCTGGCCACAGCCCATCACCAAACTGAACTGAATCATATAGGATGCTCCTATCTGCATTGATTGTGTTTCCACATAGCGCATACTCGAGGCAAGTTTAGAATCTCCAGTGAAACTGAAAGACAGAAGTGGGAATCAGAAGATTAAAAACGTGATGTGTTAAGGGAGAAGTAAGCTCTTCATTTCAGACCATACACCAAAATAATTTAAAGATTTTTAAAAATTTTTAAATTTTTTTAATTTGAGAGAAAGCAAGACAGTGTGAATGAGCACATGGGGGAGAGGTGCAGAGAAGGAGGGGGGAAGGGAGAGAGAGAGAGAGAGAGAGAGAGAGAATTCTAAGCAGGCTCTGTAGTCAGTGTGGAGCCCAGCGTGGGGCTCAATCCCATGACCCTGGGATCATGACCTGAGCTGAAATCAAGAGTCAGATGCTCAACTGACTGGGCCACTCAGGCACCCCATACACCAAAATAATTTAATTTTACTTATTTAAATCTTGGCCAAGCTCTAGAATGGATTTCAGTCGATCTAATAAATGTAATTTAAAACAACCTGCCTATCAGAAGCAATATTTTTTTAAAGTTAATATCTGCAGCTATTAAATATATTTGAAAATGGGTACTCATTCATATATTGTTCATGAGTATAGACCCTTTGGCTCATTAATCTCACTTCTTAGAATCTCTCTGAAGGAAATAATTCTAAAATCAAGGGCAGCTTTATAAAATATGATAATATTGCAAGTTTCCTTAAAATAGTAATTGGTAACCATTTCAAAGTCAAACTACAGAGAAAACAGAATACTTAGGTAAACTGGTAGAGCCAGTTGACAAATTATCCATATTTCAAATATTTATGAAGGTAATATAATCAAATTAACATGCTTATGATAAAATATATTTTTTAAAACCCACAGAAACGATGCATACAGGAAATTCACCAGAATGCTTGCAGCGGCTATGTCAGGTGGTGGGAAACTAGATAGTTTACAACTTTTCTTTTGTTTTTCTTATTTTCCTAACAGTCTTCAATGCTTGGGCATTAAATACTGAAAACATAGCAATGTAGTTTTAATGACTGTGTCTGAAGTTGGTAGAATTGCCTGGGTCCCCACTGAGTACTATACAATTGTAAGCTGTTTGAAGATGGGCACAATTACTTTTTTAGAGCAAGCTGCTCAAGGAATTTATAATCCATTAGAGGAGATTAAAATATGGACACATTTTTGCTGTGGTTAATATGGGTCACTGTAAAGATTCTGGGGTTGACCACACTAGGGTTTGTTCGCCACAAAGCCTGGTACTGTTTCCCTGAAGTAGGCCCAGTAGCACTCATCAACAGTAGTTCCTGTGAGTCCGGGGCCTTAGCTGACATAGAAAAGGGAATGATGCAACACTCAGTGGCATCTCTGAGGCATTTGATATTTTTCTTATTTATCCTTGGCTGAATCAGGAAAATAAGGAGTAATTGCTCTGCCTTGCTTCTTGCAGACTTTAAGATGTTATTTAAACATGTTGGGGCACCTGGGTGGCTCAGTTTGGTAAGCATCTGACTCTTGACTTCGGCTCAGGTCATGATCTAAAGGTTCAAGAGATTAAGCCCAAGCCCTGCATGGGGCTCTGTGCTGACAGCACTGAGCCTGCTTGAGATTCTCTCTCTCTCTCTCTCTCTCTCTGTCCCTCCCCTGCTTGCTCTCTCTCTCTTTCACAACAAATAAAAATAAACTGAGAAAAAAGATGTTATTTAAAGATGGAATACTGTCCATAAAGAGGTCCATCCTGGGTTTGGGCTCAAGGTTATAAAATGTAAGAAGTTTTTTCCTAACAATGACTAAGTACTCTTAAACAGTTTTAAATTAAGTTTTATACTTGGACAATGAATAGAGATATAAAATGTTTAAAAACCCCTAACTCTGCTTTAGTTGAATGGTCAATAAAAGGAAGAGAAAAGTCATATTCCTAATTGCTGGTATTATGTATCCAAGTGTTTACAATTTGTTTATCATTCATAATAAAGATGCCCACCCGTTGTCGATTCTAGGTCATATCCTCAGGCTGTGCTAAGCACCTTATCTTTCTTACTTCCATCCTTACAATAACTCGGTGAAGTCGGAATAATATCTCTAGGCAACAAATGTGGGAAAGGGGATAGTAAATGGTAGACTCAGTGTGAAATCAGCTTTGCCTAACTCTAAAACCTCTTCACCAATTCACTATCTCTCTCTCTCCTCCTATTACTATAAGATGGAGGAGGAAACACAGTTTTGAATAACTTTCATGTATAGTTAATTCAAAAATCATTAACTTTCAATTACTGTGTAATGAAATTAGTGTTGGAGATCTAAAACCATGATTGCTGCTGTGTGATATGCTGTACAGGATGCAATCTGGAAAACATAAAGCTGCAGAAAGCAATTTTTAGCAATATTACAAAAGAAAAGAATCAACATAGAAGAAAAATACTAATAAGCCCTACAAGCACAAACTTGTCAATATAAATTCCAGAGTCTTTTAAGTAAGAAAAAAAAAATCCCTACTGCTTCTCCCCATGAGAAATAAATGTTTCTTTTAACTTCAAGGGTTAAAAGTGCTTTCTAGTATCCTTTAGGAAGAAGATAATTAGAGGCAGTCAACTAATTAGTCATTTGAATTATCTGCTTTAAAGGCATACTGTATGTCTTGGGCATCTGGGAAAAACCACACTGTGCACGGCAGTACATGGGGTTCATGATCTGCAATCCATAGACAGCTACTAGAACTTTCTCACCTATGTACTGCACAGTATTTCCCCACCTCAGTATTTCTGAAATAATTTAAGATTATTTTCACAACCAGCTCCTTGTAAATTCTTCCCTTCAGAAATGGTTTAGTGTCCTTGCAATTCTAAAAGAAACAGAACGAAATGCTGTATTTTGTAAATATTGCCTGTACCTAACTTTTGCATGGTATGATCAACCATGAACCTGGTTCAAGATAGCGAATATACAACCCTGAGGACTATGTGCTCTGTGAGCTACCCTCACAATAACTGCTTTTAAAGGTCCCAAGACACCAAAAAAGAAACAATATAAAAATTATACAAGAGGACAAGAGTCTAGGGCACCTGGCTAGCTCAGTTGGTACGGCATGGGGCTGATGTTGGGGTTGTGAGTTTGAGCTCCACATTGGGTGCATGGATTACTTAAAAATAAAACCTTAAATCTTAAAAAAAAAGGACAAGAGTCTAAATGAGAACTGTTAAATAGTGACAATAAAATTCTTACTTAGCAGTAATATCTATTCCACTAGTAGTTGTGTCTTTTCTTGTTGTTTTTGTTGTAATCTAGAGCTAAATACATTTCTAATGGATACATCTGCCACACCTCATGGTACCATGATACCTATCCTGATGTCTTAATTGGAAGCAAAATAACAAGAAAATCACAGAAATCTATGCCTTAATATTTTGACCATTCATAGTATAAGTTCACTCAGTTGTTTACCATTCATAGGACAAGTTCTCTCATATGATTTTTTCAGGACTGGCTAAAAGCCAGTGATACTAGGTCAGCTTTTTCTCTCCTGAATATGCTGATGTTCTTACTCAGCTGGAGATTTAGAGGAAAGAATTTCACAGACTGCCATTCTTTAATTGATAAAACTGTTCCTCTTTGTTGCTTGTTTGAGTCAGCATAGGTTCACAAAGGTAAAAATGAAGCTGAACTTCTCTGTAACAATCAGAGAAATGAAAAATAGTCCATATCAGTCTTTGGGAGAAATTCCGGAGGCAGAATGCATTGGAAATCAAGAGGCTTAGTTTCATTCACGTTGATTTGTGAGCGTGCCTCAAAAATAAAGGGACNAAGCAAAAGTCGGACGCTTAACCGACTAAGCCACCCAGGCGCCCCAAAAATGCTCCTGCATCTAATTATAAGATTTAGTGAAAGAATGTGGATAATTCTTTCCACTAGGACAAGAGTACCTCCCTGTGTCTTTTCATTCTACCACCAAGAAGGCTAGCAGGCTATTATGACTCTGGTAAAATGGAGGACACATGAATTACATGTTTCCATATTTCTTTTACTTTCTTTCTTTGCTTGCTTCCTCCCTCCCTCCTTCCTTTCCTTCCAAGTGAGTGCATGTACACACAAAGGGAGGGGAAGGGGGGCAGGGCGGGGGG
>NW_027533259.1:2470001-2647842 GCF_008692635.1 Crocuta crocuta | reverse complement strand
AGAGAGAGAGAGAGAGAGAGAGAGAGAGAGAGAATCCTAAGGAGGCTCCATGCTCAGTGCAGAGCCTGATGTGGAATTCAATGTGGGGTTTGATATGGGCTTGATCCCATGACCCTGGGATCATGACTGGAGCTGAAATCAAGTCAAACTCTCAACCAACTGAATGACTGAGACACTCCACATTTCCATAGTTCTATGCTTAGTCCACCATATAGTTCCTTTGCCTCCCCCTCTCTTGTCAATCTCTTGTCAATTGCTGAGGATCTGTTTTCCTGCCTTGGCTGGAAGCCTCTCTGCAGGGGGAGATCATATCTTATTCATCCCTGTATCTCCTAAAGCACTCAGAATTTTGTGTACCTCACAAAAGCACCTCATGTTGTTGCAGGACGTCATGGTTTTCCAACAGCTAGACTGTTTTATTTGGCCTTTGAGTTGAGGCCATTTGGGAGGCCATCAGGGATCCTTAACACTGTGTTATGGAGATAAAAGACCCCCAAAGGCTGAGTTGCTGGCCCCAGGGTCACACAGTTACTAAAAACCTAGAAAGTAGGCCTTCTGATTTCTACTTTGATGTCCTTTCCTCTTTGCCATGCCCATTAAAGGCACCTAAAGAATGTTAAATAAAATGAGCAATTGAGGAAGGTTTCTCAATTGGGCGGAAGGCAAGTTTTACAAAAGTGTAACTCTTTACATGCTACAATGAATACAAAGTTTTTAAGTTACTCTCAGTTAAAGAAATCACTCTTCCTGCATTTCCCCCAGTTCTTTCCCATCTCCATAAAAAAAGATTTTTATGTGAAAGGGAGATACACATAACCAACATAAAGTGAGAGAATACCCTGACGACAAAGTTCCTTCAAGGCAAATTCACCTAGGGACTAGGCCATTTTCAACAGTTGATCCCCTCTCTTTAAGAACAGTTTGATAAGGTAGACAACAGTGTCTGAAGTCTCACTACCAAGATGCCATAAGAGAAGACAATGCACCAATATTTACATTTCTTAAAAGCTGAAGCAATATTCTACTATTTTCAAGCTCAGCAGGGCCCATTTCCATAACAACAGAAGAACAACAGAAAGCTGGTTTTGGTTGGATGCCATTCACAAGTATATTCCTCTGCATAATGACATGTAAATGAATCTAAACCTCTAATGTCATCCCTTTTTGGGTTTTGTTTTTGTAATCATCAAAGAAATGTTGGCTGAAGTTGACAATCTTGTTGATATCATGGAATTAAAGGAGGCATTTTTAACTCATTTGTTATTGCTATAATATTATACATCAAAACAGAAATAACCATACTATCTTGGTGGATTATATAAGTTTACATTTATTGGAAACAACAATTTGACAGCAAAGAAGTTGTTTTTTTTTTTAATTAAAAATTTGCAGTCCTACTACCTAAAGATGATCACTGCTAATATTTTGGTATAAATACTTCCAGACTTCCTTAGGTTTACACACAAATAAACACTCACTTTCCTTTATTTTTTTAAAAGTTTATTTATTCTGAAAGAGAGGGCATGAGCAGGGGGAGGAGCAGAGATAGAGGAGAGAGAATTCCAAGCAGACTCTTGAATAGACAGCACAGAGATTAATAAACCCCACAACCATGAGATCATGACCTGAGCTGAAATCAAGAGTCAGAAGCTGAACTGACAGAGCCACCCAGGCACCTCTCACTTTTCTTTTAAAAAAATTATTACAAAATCATAATAAACCTGTTTTTTTTCTTTTTACAACTATTTCATTGACATCTTTCCATATTGAAAAAATGTTGAGAATAAAGCCAATATCCAATTATGGAACTCTTTGGAGGCTGCTTCCATTTTTCACTGTTATAAACAATGCTTCTGTAATATGCATCCTAGTATATCTTTGTGTACTGGTCCAATTATTTTCTTAGGATAAATTTCTAGGAACAGAATTGCTTGATCAAAGCAAATTTTAAAAATGAGCATTTACTGTGACATTGTCCTCCAAAAAGGTTTGTAGTGGTAAATACAGCCTTCTAGTTATGGAATGAATAAATCACAGGAATTTAAAAAAGACACATCACAGTGAATATAGTCAATGATATTGTAACAGTGTTGTATGGCGACAGATGGTAGCTATACGTGTGGTGAAGATAGCATAATGTATAGAGAAGCTGAAACACTATGCTGGATACCTGAAACTAATGGAATACTGTATGTCAACCATACTCAAATTAAAAAAAAAAAAGTTTTTAAGTGCTTGTGGATTTCTAAATAGCTAAACCACTCCTTACTTTATCTTGTTGAGTCGGCAATCAAAGGTGAGGCAAGAGAGTAAAATACATGAGGAATCTTTGAAATTCTCTTTTTTTACCCTTCCAACTATATGCAACCAGGTACATTATTTAGAGCGTACTTAAGTGGGCCATTTTAGGACTTTTAAAGGATTTTGGGGTGCGTGGGTAGCTCAGTGCTTAAGCATCCGACTTTGGCTTAGGTCATGATCTTGCGGTTCATGAGGTTCATGAGTTCAAGCCTTGCATTGGGCTCTGTACTGACAGCTGAGCCTGAAGCCTGCTTCAGATTCTGTGTCCCCCCTCTCTCTCTTGCTGCCCCTCCCCTACTCTTCACAGACATGTGCAAACATGCTTTCTTTTTTCCTCTCAAAATTTTTTTTTAAAATTAAGACTTTTAGGGGCACTTGGGTGGCTCAGCTGCTTTGTCGGCAAAGTCTGACTTTGGCTCAGGTCATGATTTCCTGGTTCGTGAGTTTGGGCCCCATGTCGGGCTCTGTGCTGACAGCTCAGAGCCTGGAGCCTTCTTCAGATTCTGTGTCTGCCTCTCTTTCTCTGCTCCTGCCTCACCCACACACTCTCTCTTGCTCTCTCTTAAAAATAAACATTAAAAAAATAAAAAAAAATTAAGACTTTTAAAGGATCTTGATACTTTTAATTTTTGGAAATTGCATCACACATCATGGCAAACATTAAAATACACCCACATCTATTAAATATATAGTTTTCATTACAAAAACCTCCAAATTGATTTTATAATTTTATCTTCAAATTTTATTTGGCTACTAGTGATGCATGTAATTTATGTTTGGTTGTAATTTTTCAGCACATTTAAGAATCTGGCCAAAAAATTATTTCCAATATTAAGAGATTTTATGAATATTTAAATTTAGCAATTATGGGAGTTAACATATATTGTGTTTTGTAGATATTTAATTTAAATTTATTAATTCTATTTCTGCAATTTGCTTATCATATTTTTGAGATAATATTCATTTCCTCAGTTCTTGGATTTTTTCCAGGTCCCTGAAAAGCTTTGAGGCCCTGGCATGTGTCCAAAATGATTAATGAAAGAACTTCCCAGGAAGAGGCAGAGCTAATACAAAGGTATTAGAAGAAGAAAGAGCTTGACTTGTTGGGAATAGAGAGAAGGAAGACCAAGGTGGTTGGTGTGGTCAACTGGGCCAGGTCACCCAGGGCCTACCATGGAGATTTCATTAACCACTGCCCATTGAAAGTAATTTTCTCAGCCTATTGAACTTCTATTTTGACAAGCCACATATACCATGAATCCAGATCATCAAATGTAGAATTTTCTGGTTAATTTGTTTAGCGGTGTGTTTCCTCTCTTACTTACAAAATCTCACTTAGCTACTTAGTCCATATGGAGATTTTTAGGGAAATCTAACTTTGGAGAAATAAATGACTTAAAAATCAACCATCTGGGCATCATTAGGACATGAGTCTTGGAATATGGCTATTTTATCCATTTATTTGGCAGGTCCTATGGCTTTGTCCTTCAATATATATTTTCAAGTGGTCCATCTCTCCATTACATCATTCTGTTCCTAGCATCATTATAAGCACATGTAGATGACACTGTTAGCCTCCAAGCGAAGCTCCTTCTACTGCCTCACCTCTTACCCTCTATCATCTGTTCTCCAAAAAGCAGCCACAATTATTTTTAAAATATAAGTATGATCACATTACTCCTCTGCTACAAATTATTTACTTGCTTCCCAAAGCACTTAGAATAAATTCCAAAATTGTTATATTGCTCTGTGTAAGGTACTAATATAATCTAGTTCCTTGTCTGCCTCAGGACTTTTGCTCTTGCTGTTCTCTCCACCTGCGATGCTTTTCTTGCACCCTTTTTACATCATTGTCTCTCATTAATCTGCTCTGTTTTAGTGCCTCCAGGAGGGCTTTCCTGACTATCTTACCTAAAATGGTTTCACTCTCCACTTATGCTACCTCATGCTCCATTCATGTATCCTCACAGCACAAACCACTTGCTGAAATATTATTACACATTTACTTGCTTACTGTTGTTATTCCCCTCCAGAATGTAAGCTCTGCAAACAAAAGACTTTTCTATCTTCATCTCCAAAACCAACTGTGATGCCTCCAGCACAAATAGTGCCAGTAGCGCAATCACTAAACAGTCGATTGTATAAATTAGTGTACCAATGAATGGAAAAACTTCATGTAATGAAATCCTTATGTGAAAAAGTAGGCTCTAATTTAGAAAGTCATTTATACATTTATTTCGGGGAATATTCAATTATATTACCAGTTTGTTGGAGGCACTGATACTCTTGGGGACTGAAAGTACTCTTTAAATAGCTGCTGAAAAAAACAGTAAGTGACTTTTCAGTTTGTCACTCAATATATTTACCTTATCTATCTGCTAAGCTTCCTGGAACAATCATTTACTGTGAGATGGTGGTTGAAGTGGCTCTTGGGAGCCACCTCACTTCAAATGGCTTCCTTCAGTGCACAAATTAAATTGATGTACTGTTCTTTTTAATTGTCTCTGTTAGGAATAATCCCAGGAATACTCTAGGCTTACTAATAAACTGTACTGACAAAATCTCTACATAAGATATCAGTTGATGTTCAATGAAAGAAAAATCCTAGAGAAATTCATGTGGCTGTGTCTTCTAATAGAAGAAGCCAGTGGCATTGATAAAACTGAGACTTTGCAAATTCATGAGAATACTCAGGTTACCTTGAGTGCTTTGAACATTACTGAGAACCACTTTTGTTAGGGAGAAGAAAATGCCACAATATTAACAGCCCTGGACCCAGATCAGGAATTCTCCAAACTGCTTAACAAAAGAATACTAAGGCCCCACAACTTCTAAACCAAGGACCCAATTTAAAGAGCAACTGCTTTAAGAACTCCTGTGTCTTGGCATATCACAGGTATAAAGCTTTTTAAACTGAACATTAAAAATTTTTTTGACAAATCAAAAAAAAATTAGGCTTTTTCAACATGAAGATTTCATGACATGGGACCCTCACCCTCAAGCTGTTCTCCTTTTATACCTCTATTTTCCTGCATCTCCAGGGCTGGTCATGCCACCTGGGGCTGGTGTGAAAAACGAGGCTTTCCAAATTCCCCATCACAACACTAAGACCACCTAATGCTATCCTTTTTATCTCATGCCTACTGTCATTCACAGCTAATTTCACTTCTTGCGTGTTGCTCTTTTATTTTCTCTCTACTTTCAGGACAAACCTTAGGAAATGACTCTTCTTAACAACTGACCTTAACATGATAAGGGCTATTTATTTTCTTGTATAAAGAAAAGAGAGAGCTTTTTAAAAAAATGTATTTATTTATTTTGAAAGAGAGAAAGAGAGACAGAGAGAATGCATGAGCAAGTGAGCAGGGGAGGGGCAGAGAAAGGGAGAGAGAGAGTGCCAAATGGGTTTTGTGCTAACAGCACAGAGCCCGACACGGGGCTCCATCTCACAAACTGTGAGATCATGACCCGAGCAGATATCAAGAGTCAGACACTTAACTGAATGAGCCACCCATGTGCCCCAAGAAAAGAGAGAGCTTTAATTAAAAAAACAAAATTAGACATAACATGGAGTGAGTACCTTCTATTCTAACACCCATGAAAGCACCTGGAAAGTCTTTCAACATTTCTACATCTCATGGGTCTCAAAATCTTCTTTTAATTAAATCTGCTTTTCCTCAAGCATCATTAAAAACAAAAATGATAGCTTTTCTTTTTTCTATCTTTTTTTTACTTTTATGTTTTTCTGTTTTTTACTTCAATTTTTGCTAGTTTTATTGACATATAATTGACATACCCCATTGTATTAGTATACAACACAATGAGTTGATATATGTATTTATAGTAAAATATCACCACAATAAGGTTAGTTGACATCTGATCACTTCACATAGGTACAATTTTATTTTTCTTATGAAGAGAACTTTCAAGATCTACTCTCTTAGCAACTCTCATATACACAATACAAGCATACCTTGTTTTATTATTTGCTTTATTGTACTTCACAGATATATATATATATGTATGTGTGTATATATATATATATATATATATATGTAACAAATTGAAGGTTGTGGGAGCCCTGCGTCAAGCAAAGTTCTATTGGAGCCATTTTTCCAGTGGAATTTGCTCATTTGGTGTCTCTGTGTCACATTTTGGTTATTCTCACAATATTTCAAGCTTTATTAATATATTTGTTGTAGTGATCTGTGATCAGTGATAATTATTCCACTGAAAGTTCAGAAGATGATTATCATTTTTAGCAATAAAATATTTTTAAATTAAGGTATGTGCATTTTAGATATGATGCTATTTATTATATACTTAATATACTAAGTATAATGTAAACATAACTTTTATATGCACTGGGAAACCTAAAAATTCATGTGACTTGTTTTTTGCAATATATGCTTTGTCGTGGTCATCTGTAACTGAACCTGCAATATAGCTGAGGTGTGCCTGTATGGTACTATTAACTCTAGTCACCATGCTGTACATTAAACCTGCAGAACTTACTTATCTTATAACTGAGAATTTGGGCCTTTTGACCACCTACACCCATTTCATTCACTCCCCCCCCGCCCCACTCCTAACACTAGCCTATCAATCTGTTCTCTGTATCTGTGAGTTAGTTTTTTTTCAAGGTTAATCCAAGTTCCTATGAATGGTAGGATTTTCTTCTTTTTTCTGGCTGAAAATATTCTATTGTACATATAAACCACATTTTCTTTTTCCATTCATCATGGACAGACACTTAGGTTGTTTCCATGTCTTGGCTATTATAAATAATGCTGCCATGAATGTGAGAATACATGTATAGTTTAAGATATTGACTTAATTTCCTTTAGATATATATTCAGGAGGGGCACCTAGGTGGCTTAGTCGGTTAAGCGTCCGACTTTCGCTTAGGTCATGATCTCGCGGTTCGTGGGTTCGAGCCCCGCGTCGGGCTCTGTGCTGACAGCTCAGAGCCTGGAGCCTATTTCGGAGTCTGTATCTCCCTCTCTCTGTCTGGCCCTCCCCTGTTCACGCTGTCTCTCTCTCTCTCCTAGAAATAAATAAAATTTTTTTTTTAAAAAAAGATATATATTCAGGAGTAGAATTACTGAATAATATGGTAGTTCTATTTTTAATTTTTTGAAGAACCTCCATACTGTTTTTCAGAGTGGCTGCACCAATTTACATTTCCACCAACAGAGCACAAGAGTTTCCTTTCTTCCACATTCTCACCAACACTTGTTATTTTTTGTCTTTATGATACTAGCCATTTAATAGGTGTGAAGTGATGTCTCATTGTGGTTTTCATTTGCATTCCTCAGATGATTAGTGATACTGTGCACCCTTGCACACTTGTTAGTCATTTGCATATATTCCTTGGAAAAATATCTACTTATGTCCTCTTACGTCCTCCATTTTTAATCATCTTATTTGGTTGTTTTGTGGTTTTTGGGTTTTTGGGTTTTTTTTGGCCATTGAGTTGTATGTGTTCCTCATTCATTTTAAATACGAATTCCCTGTTGGATATATGCGTTGCAAATATTTTTCCCAATTCCATAGGTTGATGGTTTTCTTGGCTGTGAAGAAACCTTTTAGTATTATAGTCTCACTTGTTGATTTTGCTTTTGTTGTCTTTGATTGGTGTTATATCCCCAAAAATCATTGCAAAGATCTGTGTCAAGATGCTTAACATCTATATTTTCTTCTAGGAGTTTATGGTTTCAGGTCTCATGTTCGAGTTCTTAATCCATATTTTGAGTTATTTTGTGTGTGGTGTGAGACAGTGGTCCAGTTTCATTCTTGTGTGTGTAGCTGTCCAGTTTTTAAACACCATTTACTTAAGGAACTGTCCTTTCCGCATTGTACAGTCTTGGCTCTTCTGTAAAAAATGAATATATGTGTGGGTTTACTTCTGAGCTCTCTATCTGTTCTTTGTAGATCTATGTGTCTGTTTTCCTGCCAATAACATACTATTCTGATTACTGTGTCTTTGTAGTACAGTTTGAAACCCAGAAGTGTAATGCCTCCAGATTAGTTTTTTCTCATGGGTGCTTTGTTACATTGCTCAGACTGCTTTTGGGGTTTTTTGTAGTTCCATAAAAATTTTAGGATCGTTCCATTTCTTTGAAAAATGTCATTAGAATTTTGATTGGGGTTGCATTAAATCTGTAGATTGCTTTGGACAGTATGGACATTTAAACAATATTAATTCCTCCAATCTATGAACATGGAGTGTCTTTGTATTTATTTGTGTCTTCTACAGTATCTTTCACCATTATCTTATTGGATTTCAATGGACATACCTTTCACCTCCTTGGTTAAATTTGTTCCTAGGTATTTTATTTTATTTTTTCATTTAATTGCCAATGGGACTATTTTCTCTTTCTGATAGTTCATTTTTAGTGTATGAACGATCAATTTTTTATCCTGCAGCATTACTGAATTTGTTTACCAGTTCTTATGGCATATTGCCAAAGTCTTTAAAGCTTTCTCTCTATATATCATGTCATATGCAAATGGAGACACTTTTACTTCTTCCCTTCTGATTTGGAGTCTTTTATTTCTTTTCTTACTTAATTGCTCCCACAAGGACCTCTAGTACCAAATATGAATAAAAGTGGCAAGAGTGGACATCCTTGTCTTGTTACTGATCTTACAGGAAAAGTTGCAGCCTCTCACCATAAAGTATGATTATTAGCTGTGAGCCTGTCATATATGGCCTTTATTATGTTGAGGCACATTCCATCTATACCCAATTTGTTGAGAGTTTTTATGATAAATGGATAATGATTTTGCCAAATGCTTTTTTGCATCTATTGAGATGATTATATGATTTTTATCCTTAATTTTGCTTGTGGCATATCACAGTGATTTGCACATATGGAACCCTGGAATAAATTGCATATTGCATCCCTGGAATAAATCCCAAATAATCACGGTCTATGAGTCTTTCAATGTATTGTTAAATTCAGTCTGCTACTATTTTGTTGAGGATTTTAGCATCTACGTTCAGCATGGATATTGGCCTGTCATTTTCTCGTGTCCTTGTCTGGTTTTGGTATCAAGGTAATGCTGGCTTAATAAAATGAGTTTGGAAGTGTTCCATCCTTTTCTATCCTGTGAAGGAGTTTGAAAAGAATTAATATTAATTATTCTGTAAATGTTTGGTCAATTCATTAGTGAAGCTATTTGGGCCTGGACTTCAGTTTGTTGGGAAGTTTTTGATTCTGGATTCAATCTCCTTACTAGTAATTGTCTCTTCAGATTTTCTACTTCATGATTTAGTTTTGGTGAGTTGAATGTTACCAGGAAATTTATCCATTTCCTCTAGATTGTCTAATTTGTTGGTATACAATTGTTTACAGTTCTCTTATGATCCTTTGTATTTCTGTCGTATCAGTTGTAAACTCTTTCAATTCTAATTTTGAGTTCTTTCTTTTTCTTTCTTTTTTTGGGGGGGGGAAGTCTAGCTAAAGCTTTGCTTGTTTTGTTTATCTTTTCAAAAGGCCACTCTTGCTTTTACTGATTGACTTTTCTACTGTCTTTTTAATCTCTAATTCATTTATTTCTGCTCTGATCTCTGTTATTTCCTTCATTCTGCTAACTTTGGGCTTAGTTTTTCTTTTTTATCTACTTCTTTGAAGGATAAGTTAGGTTGTTTACCTAAGATCTTTCTTGTTTCTTAATGTAAGCATTTATTACTATGAATTTTTTTTGCACTGATTTTTGCTGCATCTCATACATTTTGGTATGTCTCAACATATTTTAAAATTTTTCTTTTGATCTTCTTGACCCATTGATTGTTATTTAATCTCCGCACATATGAATTTTCTAATTTTCTCCTTGCAATTGATTTCTAGTGTCAAACCATTGTGGTAGAGAAAGTTGTTTGATGTGATTTCAATCTTCTTAAATTTATTCAGACCTGTTTTGTGGCCTAACATATGATCTATCCAGGAGAATATTTTCAAATATTTTGTGTGTGTGTACTTGATAAGAATGTGTATTCTTTGCTTTGGGATGGAATGTTCTGTAAATATCTGTTAAGTCCATCTAGTCTAAAGTGTTTTTTAAATTCAATGTTTTCTTACTGATATTCTGTCTGGATGCTCTATCCATTGCTGAAAGTGGGTTATTGAAGTCCTTTATTATTATTGTTGTTTATTTCTTCCTTCAGGTTGGTTAGTATTTGCTTTAAACATTTAGGTCTTTCTATGCTGGGTACATACATATTTACCAATGTTATAACCACTTTTTGGATTGACTCCTTTCTCATTATAGTGACCTTTTCTGCCCCTTATTACAGTTTTTCCTCCAAAGCATATTTTGTCTGATTAAGTATAGCTAATCATGCTTTCTTTTGGCTTCTAACTGTATGAAATATCTTTTCCATCCCTTCACTTTCAGTCTGTGTGTGGTCCCCAAGCTAAAATGAGTCTCCTGTAGGCAGCATACAGTTGGATCTTATTTTTTTTATTCAATCAGCCACTCAATGTCATTTGATTGGAGCATTTAGTCCATTTACATTTAAGGTAATTATTGATAGATATGAACTTACTACTGCCGGTTGTTAATTGTTTTCTGGCTATTTTTAATTCATTAGTTTGTTTTTTCTCTTACTCTTTTTCCTTTGTGATTTGGTAATTTTCTATAGTAGTATGCTTAAATTCCTTTCTCTTTCTCTTTTGTGCATTTACTATATAGTTTTTGCTTTGCTGGTACCATAAGGCTTACATAAAACATCTCATATTTGTAACAGTCTATTTTAAGCTGATAACAACTTAGGTTTGAATGCATACTAGAGAGCTCCACATTTTTACTCCCTCTACCCACATTTTATATTTTTGATGTTAAAATTTGCATCTTTTTATCTTGAGTATCCATTAACAAATTATTATATAGTTATTTTTGTTACTTTTGTCTTTTAATCTTCATTCTAGTTTTATAAGTGATTTAACTACCACCATTACAACACTGAAGTATTCTGAATTTAACCATATACCTACTTTATCAATGAGATTTATGCTTTCAAAGATTCTTCTGTTACTAATTACTGCCCTCTTGCTTCAGCTTTCAAAATATCCTTTAATATGTCTTGTAAGGTCTGCCTAGTTGTGCTGAACTCCTTCAGCTTTTTTAAATTTTTAAGTAGGCTCCACACCCAATGTGGGATTTGAACTCATAACCCTGAGATTAAAAGTCTCACACACTACTGACTGAGCCAGGAAGGCATCCCTAAACTCTTTTAGCTTTTGGTTGTCTGGAAAACTCTTTATTTCTGCTACTAAAACCAACTGCCAATTCTAACAGGCTATGACAACCATGCCTTGCAGTTGTATATGTTTCGGTGTCAAAATGTATGACAGCAATGTCCTTACCCCCTGTATACCTCACCAGTCTATTAGATAAGACAGAGGAATGTCAATGTCCCTTGGTAATGTCACTAACAGTATTAGTCAGATAATCTTTAATCAATCTCAATTAAAATTATCCCTTTAGTGATCTAACAAATTTTAAAGGCTATTTTTAGAACATAAAGCAGATAGAGTTTCTGATAGACACTATGCATGGAAGAAAGGAAAGTACTACAAATAATTAAAAGCAATTCATTTCTCTAAGGAAAAAAGTACTGTATGATGACACACAGTAAAGTGATTTATAGCATATTGACTGTGATTCTTCTAATGAAAAAGCAATTGTCCAAGTTTTCCCTGGAGAACATTCAGCAGCAACAATCCATGCACACGGGAAGTCATGAGTTAGAAAATGAGAACCAAATGAACTCACAGCTGGGAAAAGCCAACAATAATTAATTTAACACCAGTCATTTGTAGAGAACATGTATACATTTCAAAATTTCCCTTGAGAGAAACAAGGTCATTGAAGGGTAGAGGCTACATACCTGAACACGTTCAAAGAATGTTTACTTAATATGGTAATATGCTCTGAAGGTTTTACACTAAAATTACATTTTAGGACAAGAGGTTAGGATATATAGTTGGTCAATACCATCATTGAATTTCAATAGTGTAACAAGTGTTTCTGAAAAACATTACCAAAGTGAGTTCACGCTGAACTTGAACAATATATTCCTCAACAGCAGCAGAGAGAAAACAACGTCATTAAAAGGGGCTTTATTCTGACTCATTGGCTAAGAAAATGGGAACAGTTTGAGATCTTCCATGTTGTTTCATTTTAATGAGCAGCAAGAATTTTTCATATCCTTATTAAAGTGGTTAATGTATTTCTCTAGTCTCATTATCACCACCAGAGTGTACTCTGTTGTTTCATAACCAAGACAACTCCTTTGCGTTTCAGAGAAGATCAGAAAGTCAAATCTGATTGCTCACATGTGGTTGTTAATAAAACTCCCACGGTGCTGTTTAAGGTGCCCATGGGGATTGTACAATTATTTATATTTTCTTATGGTTTTCTATAATTACTGTGATAGTATTTTCACAAAGTAAATGTATCTCCACCAATTAAAGCAGTGGTGGGTTCAGAATATTCATCAGACTTGTGTGAAAGGATATTGTTCTTAGGGTTTTGATCAAAGCACAGAATTAAACTGCTGTTATCATGCATTCAACCCAAGTGTTAAATTAAAATGCTCAGCAACTTTGGAGTTTATTTGAGCAGATGTTAACTATTTATGAAAATAAACATGATACAGGACTTGCATTCATGATACGACTCTTTGTTGTATTAAAAGTGCTGGGGAGAAAAAAACCTACTACACAAATCTTGGGGGATATGGCTTATGCTATATGACCGATTTGCATTGCTGTGAATTCAGGCTGATTTAAATTTTCAGAAGCATATAATTCTAAGAAATCTCATTTTGGTTTACATCTTTGCATCTTCTTATTTTACTTTACCCCTTTGTTTTCTGTGAAGTCTCTAGGACTAAGAAAGAATGCCCATAAAAACCAGCATCGGAGGCTATCAAATAGAAAACACATAATATAACCTTTCATACTTTGCCATATAGACATTTCATTCTATCTAGTTTCACAGTGCTTGCAGCAAAAGTGATCAGATGTACTTCCATTCCATTAGCTGTCATTTTGATGCTAGAATTTTAGCCTGCTGTGTATGAGATGTGAGGTCCATGCACAATTCCCATCAAAGGTAATTTTCTGTGCAATGGTGTGTAAAATTTACCTCTCATTATGATAAGGTCACCAATGGGTCATTTATGATATGTTCTCTGGAGACAAGTGCAGTGAAGAGCTTTCGGTGAGATTTGTCTGGAGAAATTAAACTGGTCTGACCATGAATCCATAGAAAGTAAAACTCTCTTAGAAAATTATTCCTCAATCATGTTTAAAGTCCCATAGGGACACACACAGGGGCAGTATGCGCACTGGTACAGGCTGTGGGTTTTGGAATTATGTAGGCTTGAGTTTTAATCTAGAGTCCCTGGACCTAGAAGCCCTATATAATCAGGCCTCTGCACCACTCCTGGCATCTATTCCTCACACCTTTGCTCTCTCCCTACCTGGGCTTCCTGGTCCTTGAATACGCCACAGTCACTCTCACTTCTGAAGTTTTTGCACTGAAAATTTTCTTGTAGTTGGAATGTTCTTCCATCAGATCATCATGTGGCTAGAATTTCCTTTTTCTTCTATATTCTAGTCAGTGGGATGTATCATATCCACCATCTGAACTATCTGAACATAGTCTCCTTCTTTGTACCTTACGTAGTCACCTCTTGACTCTAGTTAATCACTACTGTGTCATCCTACTGGTGTTCTTGAAGTACTAATCACAGTCTTAAATTACTATCTACTGCCTATTGTATAATTAAGCTTGCATTTGACTATAGGGGGGTTAAATCTAAGGTATCTTGGAAAGGTATCTTGACTCGGATATCCCATAATCCTGAAACCCCAACAACTTTAACTATATGTGTTACTGGTCCAATATTACTTGATAAGATGGATTTAAAAGGAGATCTTAGTTAATAAATTACGGATGAAAAAACTTCCTGGACTTTATGTAAGACAGCATGAAAACAGAACTACTTATGAGAAGTTTTAATAAAATAGTTACTAGAGTGATTTCACATTTTACCATGATCATGGTGGGCCTTCATGAAGGGAGAATATGGTAGTCACTTTAGTTATTAACACTTTTTGAAGAAGGTTTTATATGTAACTGTGGGAAATAAAAATTGAGATTAATAACTAGGGTAAAATTTTACACTTAATTAAATCTATCAGTATTTTGTTTTCAGTCCTGCTTCCCAAGATATCTTACTTGTAGACATAATAATGACTTTTGAAATGGTTTGTGTTCAGTAAATATTTGCCAGCAAATGACTAAGTGCTGGGAGACCTAGAAGATCATTCTTGTCTTCCAATCCTTAATAAAATTATTAAGCAGAGATGAAATTCTTACCAAAGTGTCCAGTCATGGCCACAGTACGGCTGAACATTTCCAAGGTAGAATCCCAGAGATTGAGTGACCTCCACAAGATTGGTAAAGTCAAGGCTAATGCTGTTGAAAAGGACAGATGTCATGATAATCTCATCAATGGCCCACACATCTTCTCCCTGGGAAGAATGATATGGTTGCCACCATCTGAACTGGACTCCAAATTGTCTTGCATCATCTGGTAACTCTACAGAGATTATTCTGAAAAATAAATTAAGAAATAAAAGTTAAAATTCAGGTTACTTTGATATCTTAAAATACAAACGTTCATAACAGCATATTTTTCCCCATAGTATAGCATTAAAAAAATAGTTCTCCCACTATAAACACTTTTCTGAGAGTTCCAATTTCCTCTCTGACTCAAAGTCTTCCAAAGGCATCAAAAAATGTGACTGCCTGCACTCATCTGCTTTCAGAAAAGCTAACTTGATAAAGCACAGTTGTTGTCAAAGTGGCAGGATTTGTCTTAGCCTGAAAAAGGAGTTTTGGCATCTTGTTACACATATTACAGTTTGGAGCTGGTGGGAACTGTGGCACTTCCTAATTCCTATCAGTTGAACACAGCATATGAGGTGACTTGCTGTGTCATGGTGGCTATGACAACAAACCTGTATGAGACAAATGGGAAGAAAATTAAGAATAATATCTAATTTCCAGGAGCAATCACTGTACACAGCAGCAGGAACCATACATTAATTGCCAGTGCAATGACATCTGCTTGAAAGCTCCATAAATCACAGTACCATGCTGCTCACATCCATACACAAGGTGATATGTGAAGCAAATGGCAAATGGAACATTTGTCTCCATCAATGTACAATTAAACACCAGGAGAGGTGCTTGCAATAAACACGCTAAAGGGCCTGAGTTTTTTTCCTAGTGAGCAAAGGAAAGCTCCCTAAGACAGGTGACTAGTTGGGTAACTTAGAGAAATAAATTATTTAAAAACTCCAGTCGAAGGCTGGATTGAATTAGAAATTAGACTGATTTTCATATTTGTATCATGTTTATTCTTATTGTGTCAAGAAATGTTAAGCCCATGGAAATGTGATTTTTTTATGTAGAGTTACTAAAAATAATGTCTGTTTTCTCTTTAAGTCATTTGTATATGGAAATATGAGATAGAATAACATGATTGTTAATTATACAAATGACCAGTGAAAATCTGGCAGAACTGTTTGAAATGGGAGAAAGCATACTTTTTAAATAAGGAAAAATCATTATTCAAATACAGAAATATAAATTTAAAAATAATGCTTAAATGAAAAAGACAGAGCAACAATTTTCATGGTTTTTAAATACTTTTGGGGCGCCTGGGTGGCTCAGTCAGTTAAGCGTCTGACTTCAGCTCAGGTCATGATCTCATGGTTTGTGGGTTCGAGCCCCGCATCGGGCTCTGTGCTGACAGCTAACTCAGAGCCTGGAGCCTGCTTCACATTCTGTGTCTCCCTCTCTCTCTGACCCTCCCCTGCTCATGCTGTCTCTCTCTCAGAAATAAATTTTGAAAAAACATTTAAAAAATTGAAAAAAATACTTTTAAATACTTACAGTTTCAAATACTTTAAATCTGTGAATTCTTTTACCAACGTGAATTTATTAGAAGGAAAGAGTAAAATTTAAATTGAGTATTTTAGTGATTTTCACTTTAATTTCTAAATATTTATTTATTAAATAGTCAAATAAGTATATTTATTTATATTAACATATCAGATATGTAAAGAAATTAAACTATATTCAAAATGGCTCAATAATGAAAATATCATGTATTAATTTCATCACTTAATTTGATCATCATTATGTTATTAGGAAATTATAATTTTCTTTTATAATAATAATTTTTAAAGCAGTTACTATTTTCGAATGAAAATAAATATGATTTAAAAATAACAACTGTGGAGTGGGTGGGTGGCTCAGTTGGTAGACTGTTCAACACTTGATTTCAGGTCAGGTCATGATCCCAGGGTTCTGGGATCAAGCCTTACATCAGGCTTTCTCCCACCCCCTCCCTCTCCCCCTCAGCCCCTTTTTCCAACTTATGTGTGTGCACGCTCTTTCTTTAAAAAAAAAAAAACAAAAAACAAAAAACTGAAAAGAAGAATTTTTCAGGCAACTTTAAAGTTTATTTTCCTTTATTTCCTTATTTTAGTGCATATACATATGTGTATGTGATAACAGTAATTGAAATGACCAATATTTTCTTTGGCAATGACATTAAGACTATGGGTCTGTAATCAAACTGTTGCATTACAGTCCCGCCTCTGACATCTAATGGTTAATAACTTCGCAGTTGCAGGGAAGGTATTCAACTTCTATGTTCCTCAGCACCTTCCTCTGTGAAGTTGGGATAATATCCTTATGCCAAAGTCAGAGACATTTTTTGGTTTTTCACTACTGTCTCTTAGCATCTAGAATAGTATCTGGCAAACAACAAAAACTCAACAAATTCTTGCTTCATAAATGGAGTACACGTTGTCACTGTACCCCAATAGAAATTTGAATACTGAGACATAAAAAGGTTAAATATTCTAATGTTAAGCAGCTTTCAAGTGGCAATGCAGGAGCTGGACCAAAGCAGCATAGCTCTGGAGCCTGTTCTCTTAACATTTGTTTCCTCTCATGGGGTGGGGTGGGAATCTCTGCTTCCACAACTCAGCAGTGGATGGTTACAACAGCTATGGAGCCATTTGATCAGAATATTCCTAGATGGGAACCCAGGAATTTGGGTCAGCTTTCTGTATCATTCTTCCTTTTGGGATGGACACTAAGCTCATAAATTTATTTGTAATCAACTACAGCAATCAAAACAAAAATAAAATAAAAATAAGAATAGGCTTTATAAAAATTTCAGGTCCTATAACTAAGAAAAATCTAGAATAATTTTAGGTTCAGCAGTGATATTAAGTTTTACATTAAAAATGCCAATTAGTTCATGACATTCTTATCAGTTTGAATTAAAAAATTAACTTAGAATGATGTACAGGCTTTAAATTTTATAAACCGAAAGCAGATAGAGTTCTTTTATTTACTGAGTGACTCATAAGCAAACAAATTATTAGAAATCATCTAGAAGTTATGGTAGTTAGCTAACTAGCATACCTGATTTATGGGTCATACTTCATTTTTTTTTTTTAATGTTTTATTTATTTTTGAGAGAGAGAGAGAGACAGCATGAGCAGGGGAGAGTCAGAGAGAGAGGGAAACACAGAATCTGAAGACAGGCTCCACGCGCTGAGCTAGCTGTCAGCACAGAGCCCGACGCGGGGCTCGAACCCATGAACTGTGAGATCATGACCTGAGCTGAACTCAGACGCTTAACTGACTGAGCCACCCAGGCGCCCCAAGTCATACTTCATTTTGAAACAGCCATGGCAGGAAGGGACAATAAAGAATTGATAGCAGTTACAGGCAGCAATTTATACTAAAGAAAATACAGCAAATGGCTAAAGGGATCAAGATACATTTAACTCTCCTATGAAGAATTTACATAGTTTGTATTATTTACTATATAAAAAATAATTTAGTATCCAGAATAGATAAAATTCTACTTCTGCCGTGTTACTTTTATTAATATATGTAAGAAAGAGGGGGATGGAGAGTCTCATACAGACGTACATACAATAGAAAATAAAAGTGTTCTTGATACCTCTACCATGTTCTCTTTTTAAAAATATCTCCACTAGGATCTTAATCTTTCAAGCTATGCACATATTTAGTTCTGAAAAGCCATGGTGATTCTGCTTAGAAGAAAAATGCTTCTGTCAAATGGCAGGCAAGATTAAATGCATCTTTGCAATAGCACATTTAATGTGTAATTATTTTTCATATCAACAAAGATTAATTAAATTTCATGATAAAGATTGATTATTGAATTTTGGAGCTGTCCATCTTTGTTAGAAGAAATTGTGTTTTAGGCCAAGTTAACTTAGGACAGTGATATTTTCATACTGCTTTCATTATTATTATTATCACCTTGATTTTCAATTAATTGTTTTTAATGTTTTCTACGGAGAGTCTATGAAGTGTGTTTTTGGTATGCAAATTGTCTACTGAGTGAGAAAGCTGAGGTTAGCCTTTCATTTACTTTTACGGGGAACACTCAACACATCTGATGTATTCTTAAAATTTTATAACGTAAATAATTATAACTCATAACAGTTGTTAACTATTATCTCTGTTACACGCTATTTTCTTCTCTATGAAAATTAAAGCTCTCATTTATTTACAAACACTTAAATGTAGGGACTGCTCTAGGCAACATTTTTAAGCATATAAAGTCTGTCATCAGTGTCCCCGTCTTTTTGCCATGGTGCCAATGCAAACCTCAGTGCCCAAAGTCCTTGCTCTCTTTCATTTTTCCCTGTGATCAAAATGTACTTCCAAGAAAGCAAATGGAGTTAGTTGTTTACTAAGTGTGAACGTAGCCACAGTGTTACCTCTTCTAATGGTATTTTAATTTTCTCATTCTCCTCTTCTGCAATTTTTTAAAGAATTGCAGTGAGTAAAGTCAATACTATCGTAGAAAGGGAGAGGGCCCTTTGGGCATTGCTAAAATTGTACCACCAATGCGGATTACTATTCTGCCAATATCAAAGGATGGCTCTGTTTCAAGCAAAACTTAAATCTCACAATTGCACTATTAAGCTAAACAAAAACAGAAGGGGCCTGAAGAAAAGACTTTAAGAATATCCTCCCCTTTCAATCTTTGCCAGGGACTCTATATATACTAGAAAAATTTATCTGTACTCATTACTTATCATATTACATGCAAACTTTAAATACATACTGGTTATCAGATTTTATGAACTATTGTCTCATATAAATTATTATATTATAATGTATTGTTAACAAATGGTCATTAACAGAATTTATAAATTAGTACCATATCAAAATCATATCTAATAGGCTGCAGTGTAGTTAAATAAGGAAAATAGTAGTAGCTATTTTTCTCATCCCGAGGCATCAAAATATTTCCCTTAGATGTACATTTCAAAATATGAGAGTAAATTTCTTCAAATTATCAGAAATCAGTAGGACAAATGAAATAGAAGAATGTGACTTGCTAGTGTTATTAGAAGACACATCAATCTTTGTCCTCACCATTTCTCAATGGAAAAATATCTGATCTTACACTAGTTGACTGATGATTTCCCCAGGAAGAAGATATCACTCTAATCATTTTTCTAAATGCTTTCCAACATACCTGGGCTCATGATAGTTGAGATATGAATAGTGCTCCAAGAGTTTCCAAGTTATCCCATTATCGTAAGAATAATGCAATAAAACTCCTTCACCAGGCTGGTCAGGGGCTCTGCATGTGCTCAGAACAGACTTGCTCCCCAGCCTCAGTGTGAACTGGAGAAACCTAGACATGAATTGTCTGTAATTAGTGCATGCATAAATATTTTTAATAATGATGTTCATTTTGGCTCATAAAGAATTTCAAACAAATTTAAGTGAATTACTCAAAAGCTGCATGTTTCCACTCATCTTACAAAATGCAAGTAATTTCACTGTGAGATGTATGACTATGTGTAGAAGATGAGGTCAATGCACATTTTTATGCAGATATATCCATGCAAATATGAGTATATGTTTATACATACTTGTGTACTATGTACTTGTGTACATACACTTAAAATGCCAATCATTCCTTTACTGCATTATTTATTAGGCACTGGGGGAAGGGAGATGTAGAATAAATCTAATCAGCCTCTGCAAGCTGTCAAATAAATAAAACTACATAAATAATTAACTAGCCCTTGGCTTAAGAACACAGTTTTGATGCTAACATTTCATATGTTTAAAAATCCAGTCAGTCATTAGTATCTTAAAGTCATCAGTAAGCCTTTTAATTTACTAAAAACTAGGGCAAATTAACTCTACATAAACTAACTGTAAGCTCCCTCTCGGTTAAAAATCGAAAGATGTACATAACAGCAAAAAAAGAAAAAAAAGGAAAATAAATCTAAATTCAACCATTAGCATCTGATTTCTATATGTATTCCACCCTGCCTTAACTCACCTGGACTGTGAGCTGTCAAGGAAAGATGTAATTAGCTGACGCCTCCCATCTTTGTTGAAAACCAGGGCCTTACCACTGGCCAAGACACCACAACCAAAGCTGACTTCAGCACCACGGATAGAGTAAAAGTTATGGTAAGAGGAGAGCCTGGAACTGCCGAAGCTTTCAGAAATAAACATTGGGAATGTCTGGGATGCCGTCTCACAGGCTGGGCCAGAAAATCCAGGGTCACACCTGAAACAGATATCACGAAATAAATCTTAATCTGTTGGTCCTTTCAGAGATCCATGAATCTAATAATTCAAGGAGGAGGAAGTCCAGGAACCAGTATTTGATTGACTGGTAGGTGAGGCTCATTAGTCCCTGGAAAATACTGAATCTGAAGACTTGATAAAGGTGATTGACTGGAATATTCCAGAAGAATATAGTCTTTGCACAGCCCTGCTATAAAAAGCTTGTGATTAAAACAACAATTCAGCACGCATCTTTAACCAATGCCAATGATTTACCTGTGAATGCATCTATGTTTGTGCAAATATATCCCCCATCCATCCTTAAGTGTACCATTATGGTCCCCTTCTATGTCAACATAAAAGGATAATACTTTCTGCCCTTCTCACTAGCACCTAACAATGGTGGGCTTATCAGGAGAAAGATTTATCAGTTTAGAAACTCAGGCCTGGGTATTGCACACAGGCAAGAATGTGCTAGGTATAGCAAGAGAGGTGGAATCCTGGTAGCAAATAACAGCAGTGATGAGGGGAGCAAAGTGGGAAGAGAAACAAAGCTGCAGAGGCCCCAAATTCAAGCATCTGTTTAAGAGAAATAAATGGTATTGAATATAAATTACTCTTCTATGCAATTTTGTTCATGCCTGAAAAAGCCCTGCATGGGGCTCTGTGCTGACAGCTCAGCGCCTACAGCCTGCTTTGGATTTCATCTCCCTCTATCTCTCTTTCTCTGCCTCTCTCCCACTCAGCCTCTGTCTTTCTCTTTCTCTCAAAAATAAACATTAAAAAAAC
The DNA here is from genome assembly GCF_008692635.1 of Crocuta crocuta. Classification (NCBI taxonomy): domain Eukaryota; kingdom Metazoa; phylum Chordata; class Mammalia; order Carnivora; family Hyaenidae; genus Crocuta; species Crocuta crocuta. The sequence goes on along the minus strand of NW_027533259.1, from coordinate 2,626,062 downwards.
TTTTTAAAAAGGATGTAGTAGTCAAACACTTACCGCAGCCACAGATAAACAAAATCAATGAATATTATGTAAAATGTTATCAGAAATGGGGGAAAAAACTCAAGTTCCAACTGGTGAAAATATTCTGCAAAATCTCAGAAGGAGTAAAAGGCCACGATTAGTCAAAATGATGGATGATGTCAAAAAAGAACACTGCCCAAAGACACAAGATGGCCATTCAGATTTCTGTTTGCATCCATCATGAGTGACACAGGTGGATGCCTTAATAAAACCACTGAATGCTAACAGGATACTGCACACAAAAACTAAAGTATGAAGTAGAACTATGGTAATTATAGATGGGCCTTAAAAATTTTTTTTTATAGTTTATTTACTTTTGAGAAAGAGAGAGACAGAACATTAACAGGGGAGGGGCAGAGAGAGAGGGAGACACAGAATCTGAAACAGGCTCCAGGTTCTGAGCCGCCAGCACAGAACCTGATGCAGGGCTTGAACTCATGAACTGCGAGATCATGACCTGAGCTGAAGTAGGACGTTTAACTGACTGAACCACCCAGGTGGCCCTAGACGGGCCTTTTAGAAATAGCACTTTTTTTTCTCTTTAGTAATAACATTTTTTATTTTCATTAATTAAAGCAGTTGTCATTTCAGATAATTTGTTTTCAGAACTTTTGAGGACAACTTCCAGGAATTACAAAGATATCTAGCATTTTTGTGTTCCTTTCATTTGAAATGCACTTAACAAGGATGGCCTGGTATGGATGACAGATGAAGATAACAACTTGAGGAAAACACCAGATAATGCTTCACAGATGTTCTGAAGTCAGTGTTTTTGGGTGGGAGTTGGTGGTTTTCTTCAAAAGTACAGAGAGGCATATCTACTGTTTTTTAATAAATTTTTTAAAGTTGATTCATTTATTTTGAGAAAAAGAGAAAGACAGTGAGTGGGAGAGAGGCAGAGAGACAGGGAGAAAGAATCCTAAGCAGGCTCTGTGCTGTCAGTGCAGAGCCGGATGCAGGGCTTGAACCCAAAAACCATGGAGCCGCAATGAAGAGTTGGACACCTAACCAACTGAGCCACCAGGTACCCTTCACTACTGAAACACGAATAGGAACTTTCCAATTCTTTAATACTTTTTGACACATTTTTATTATGCTGAGTGATTTCATTGTTAATTAAATTCACTGCAACATAGTTAAAAGTAAACATGACCCTCTAATGTCAGTGCTGACAAGTGTCTTGGCTCATACATATAATTTCCAAATGATAAGGCAGAAATACCTTTTATGAGTTCTTTATTATTTATAAATTTTTTGTTTGGAGGACAAGAATAGACAAACTAGATGATCAGTTGCTGAAAATTTAGCTGTATAACCAAGACTGTCTGTGGTTTCAGGAATTTCCCAAATATTTTATAATTAAATCTTAATATGGAGATGATGTAACACATGCAAATATCAATTCTTGTTATAAACATAACACAATGCTTCAGTGGTGATGAGCTATTAACTACTTATATATAATTTCAGATTTCAGATTCAATATCATTATCATGTAAAATACTTTATATATCATTTTGAAGGCCCAAATGATTTTCAAAGGTAAGCAAGATTGCAAAATTATATTCAAAGATGAATTTTCTTATCAAACTGCTAAATTTGGCTCACTCCAGTTTCCTTTAGCCTTGGGTTTATGGGTCAGTATTGATTTCCATAATTCATTTACAAAGCATGCTAGGAATTATAATATGGCTCATAGAACAAGTTTATGGAAAAATAGCATATTGAAGAATGTAACCAAAGACAGAAAAGGCAGTCACCAAACTACGAAGAATTCAAATTTGTTCACAAATTTACACAAGGTCTGCAAAACTTATTTACAATTTAGCTTAATAGAAAAGCTATTTACTCATCACCTTCCACTTACAAAATACACTCAATATTCTATTATGCTTGAATTCAATTTGGAGTATCTTACTTTGGCCTTGAAAAGACCTCAAAAGCCTAAAAAGGAAATTAAAACAAGCTAAAATGATTTGTGGCTTCAATATATAAAGTACATGATCAAAATAAAGTGTAATTATTATTTTAAAATGCTTACTTGCAACCATGTCGAGTGCACTGTCCTCTGCCGGAACAGAATTTGAGACACGACGGACCAATATAAACTGCAGGCAGGGCAAAAAACAGCAAGTAAAAATATGGCAAAACAAGTGGAAAAACCAAGGAAACATCAGCATGTGAATCAATTTTGTGAAGCACACCCAGGAAATCTAGCCCATTAGATGCATGTTATATGCAGGAATCCAGAGTGACATATAGAGCACTATGTGACAGGTTAAGTGCTTAAGCTACACATTTGCTAGAAATGTTTTGACCTAATTCTTTCAAGATTTTAATGTTTCATAGCAAAAAAAAAATGGTAGAAACATATGATTTGGGTTCCTTAATGGAGTCTCTTTGGCAAAAATGATTTCAGGCAGAATATTAGTGATCTGAGTTGAACTTTGTACAAAGTTTAATTTCTTTAGGTAGAAATAAAGAATTTACAAAGGACCAATTTGATATATCATGAAATGGAGCCATTATAATTTAATTAAAAACTATAACTGATCTTTCCGTAATCCGTCTGCACTAGATGAGCTCAATCTCTAGAAACGCATAGCCCCCTATACTTTTCTCTTAATAATCTTTATAATAATCTTTATAATTTTGGTGTAAATTTCTTTTTTAAATAACATCTATCTATGCCAGCTGACCATAAATTTGTGAGTGCAGAGTCATCACCTAATCTGCTTAATGTTACCTTGACAAGGCCCAGCCCAGTACCTGATATAGAAGCTCAACTAATGTCATTGAATAAATAAATCCCAGGTTTTGCCTTCTAGAATAGTGGTTGACACAACTGATGGGGTTGGAATAAATGTCTCTTATGTTTATCAATAATCAATGTGATGCATCTGCTTGCTATGGAAGGGGAAACACTGAAAGGCATAGTTTACATGAGAAGAGTTTAGCTCAAGTCTTAAACTGCTTTGCAAGATAAAATAACAATTTACAAGGCTTGGAGACAGGGGTGACTTGGGAGAGGAGAGAACAGTCAGCTCAAAAATATATAAACTAGAAGCAGTATGTTCAGGAAACAAATTCTCTATGGCAGGAATTAACTGCTAGATTTTAGGAAAGTGACAGTAATGACTTTGAAGTTGTTTCCTGTACAGTGCAGCTCTGTAACCCTTTACCATTAATACAATCCCAATTCCAATAAAGCCTTTGTGCACTTGAAAAACAACAACTATAACTTCTGTTCTTATCTGGGAAAAATCTATAACATCTTGCAGATGATTGTTAAATATCCTTCTAAACATTAACCCATCCTTCCTGAAATGGAAAGTTAAAATCTGTTGTGCATCAAGTCTTCTCAGAAATGCAGATCTTTTCCTAAATGGTGGGCTTGACTGATAATGTTATTACAAACTTAAATCTAATCTTTTGAATATCAAGAAAAGGGTCCCTAATGGTTGAATGGTAGGCTCTGAGATACTCAGACTCAAATACATTTATAGATATTAAACCTCTTGATAATCAGCACAATTAATAACATACCAAACAGTGTGAAAAGGGAACAAAACCAATGAGGAATTAAGAGATGCAATGGTTGTTAAAACTTCACATATTCAATTTTAGGCACAAATTTTCTATCCATTATTATTTATTTCCTGTCTTGTAATCATGCCAAAAGAGTTACATGATTTCATTTTATTTTTATTTTTTTATTTGAGAGAGAGACAGTAAGCGAGCATGGGCATGGGAGGGGGCAGACGGGGAGAGGGGGGAGAGAGACAGAGACAGAGAATCTCAAGCAGGCTCCATGATCACCATGGAGCCTAATGCAGGGCTTGATCCCATGACCCTGGGATCAGGACCTGAACAAAATCAAGAGCCTAACTCTCAACCAACTGAGCCACCTAGCCATCTCTAAATGATTTCATTTTAAAAATAAATTTCCCTGTGGCCTATGCTCCTACAAACAGATGTTCTCTGGAGTCAATAATTCAAGTGTGATGCAGAACAGGCCAGGAAAAACTCTTCCTGAAGAAAACTGATGGTTGAGGAAGAGATCAGATAGCAGGCTGAGTGGTTAGTTAGGAGTTTTAGGTGTCAAATAAACCTGGATCCAAACTCCCGTTTCACCTGGGAAACTTTGGATAAGGGATTTATCCTGTCTAAGCCTCAGTGTTCCTATTCTTTAAAGTGGGATACTAAAGCTAAGACTAACTACACTGTATGTTAGCTAACTTTAGAATAAATAAAATTAAAAATAAATACATAAATATTAATTCAAAATAAAAAAAATAAAGTGGGATAATAATCCTTGGAGGAAAGAGTAAACGAAATGTCGTGCTTAGCACACTGCCTAGCACCACACAGTTATGATCATCACGATATTGGGGTCAAGAATCCTTGCTGCTCCATCTGCCTTGCTGGGCTCCAGTGGACAGCAAAGTGCTGAGAAATCAGGAAAGGGCTTCACTCTTCTGTAGCTTGGAAAAGCCTGTGGACTGTGTTCCTAGTACATGATTTTATGGCTGCAGAAGGATTTCTTCTAATTCCTGTAAGTGGTTTGTTTCATTTTGTAGGGTCACTCTGGAGACTGCCCTAGAGTGTATCTACGTTCAAAGAGCTTCCAAGGTAAAAAAATGTCAACAATAAAACAAGACTCTTCAAGTCAATGAAAAAAGTTGCAATTACAAATCTTGTCATCCTTCCATGCTAACACTGGGGCCATTGGGATTCACAGCATGAGTAAGTTGATAGGTTCCTTTTTCCTATGAGTGTGGAAAGGACAGCTTTGTTTTAATCATTATTGTTAATTTAATCAACATGAGAAAATTCGAAAGGGCTTAACAAATACGCTTTGCTTTAGGATTTTTTCATTCTGCTAAGAATTTCAGGATAATTCCCAAAATTCTTTCTGTACACACTATCAGGAAAAACATACCTAACAGAAGTAGGATACTGGTCTGTTTTGTTTTTGTTTTTTTTTTGTCTATGTTTGTTTTCCTTGACATGCTTCTGGAATTCCATAGAGAAGTGGGAGAGATTTCAGAATTGTTCTGTGGCAAGTTGGCACACATTTCTCTTGTGTGGACTGAGTGTACATCCTCTTTATGCCTCATGAAGAAGCTGCAAAGCAGGCCTTGTGTTTGTGAGAACCTCACACATAGGATGATGACAGAACTGAGGAGATTCTGCTCCAAGTTCTGCATTTGACATATGCTGCCAACCATGCTCTTTCCATATATTCTTACCTTTTCTCGTTCTACTCAAAACAAGATGGCAAGATACTTTCTGACTTGGAATCATGTAACAGCCTTCCTTCAGAAATTTAGATATTCTTTTCATAGGCTTATATGTGCTTCATCGCACTCTTAGTTTCTTCATTTGCTTTAGTATTGGTTTTTTTGATTTCTTTTATTATTATCAAAGTAATATATGTTCATTATAGGACCCCTAAAAGTATGACATCAGGGGAGAAGTCACCCATGTCCCACATTCAGAGGTACATACTTATTCCCTAGAACTAAAGAACAGGTATTGTAATTCAAATGCTATGCAAAAGGTTCTGCCAGTGGAGAAACTGCATTTTTAAATAAATAAATAAATTTATTTATTTATTCTGAGGGGGAGAGTGAAAGACAATAGCAGAGGGGTAGTGAGAGGAGAGAGAGAGAATCCTAAGCAGGCTCCTCACTGCCATCACAGAGTCCAGTGTAGGGCTTGAACTCCCAAACTGTGACATCATGATCTGAGCTGAAATCAAGAGTCATATGCTTAATCGACTGAGTCACCCAGGTGCCCAAAACTGCAGTGAAACAAATTAATCCTTTAGATGGTTTTGCAAACATACTATGTTTAAATCCATTTAACTCATGTGGTCTTTGAAGTTGGGGCCTCTTACTGGTCTTCTCTGAATACAGATCGTTTAAAGAATTTACATTGGCTCATCAGTTAAGTCATCTTGCCTGAGGTTATTCCTCAGTTTCAAGAATGTATTCCATTAAATGTGTGTCAATTTTCAAATTATTCAAAATAGCAAAAAGATTATTAAACCATGGAAAAACAGCATGAAAGAATGACATAGGCTTTTCCTACTTTATAAAATCAACCAAAGTCATGGCTATGCTAAATTTGCTTAAGTATCGGCATTGTCACTCCCTCCTTCCCTTTCTACTTCCTTGTAGTATAACTTTTCAGTCAAATTGATATTCTCTGAAAATAAGATATCTACAAATCTTCCTGTAATTAGAATTATTTAAAAAACCCACACTATTAATAACAAATATAAGAAATTGACAGTCATGCACTCCAATAACTTAAAATATCTTCTCTCACATGCACCTGTTATAAGTGATATTGGCCTTAAATGCAAAAATGATCAATGATTTGTTTAAAAATTAACAATAATCTAGGCTATTTTATCTAAATTTTCTTGTTATACTGTTTTCTGAGAAGGAGGTAGAAGTTTCACTTCAGAAGTTTCATTTGAGAGATGATGTTCCCTTAATGTGTGGTGTCTGCATCTAAAAGATAAGCTTTCCAGATGTTGTGGTAGTTACTAAGAGAAGAATGACTCTTATTTTAATACATGCAATATGGTAAGTATTTATGTTAATTTTGTGTAAAACATTCAAAGAAAATGTTAGGCTATCCCCTGTCATCAACTGTGAATTTGAGTTTCAGGGTTGTATGCGTTTTTAAATTCTGTATGTTGAAACATTCTCGCATCTAATATTGCTGACTCTGCTGCCTTTTTTTTTTTTCCTGATTGTGCATCCCTGGGCTTCTAACGGAATGCAAAGGAGAAAGGGAAGAAAGGGCGTTTAATGAATCGCAAGACCATGACTTAGAAATGTGATTAAGTCTGTGCCAACGAACAAAAGCACAGGAAGACTCTACATCAATGGCATGTGATTATGACAGGCATAAACTAACCATTATCAATTGCCCACATGTTTCCAAGGATTGGTCCCGTTTGTCTCCAGCGAATTCTGGTGTCCCTGGTTAGTGCTGCGTTAGGAAGGGGAATCGTTATTCGGTTCCACCTGCAAGAAATTTAGCACAAAACAGCTTCACAACTACATTCTTTTGAATCTATTTTACATGCTTTTGATGTTGTAGTTTCTGTATGCTTGGGACAGCACTAAAGTTTGGCAATAAATTCTTTAAATTCACCTGTGGAGTTTGGTTATAGTTTTAAGATAAGCGTATAACTTCTAAAAACATCCATATCGCACTACAGTAATGGGTTTGTTCCTAACAGCAAGTGATATTTGTTTTCTTTTTAGATATTCTTTTAAGAAATATTTCCATCAATACTCAGACTTGAGATATTATTTGAGGATAAGCATCTGTGCAGACATGGGGGCTGATTAGCATTGATTACTTTCTATTTTTTGCTATCCCCTGGTCCTATGCACATTGAAAGAGAGGCAAAGAAAGAAAATAATTCACAACTTTATTTCGCCATGCTTGGAAATATTTTTTTTTTACTGGTTTGTCCAGTGTTTACTCTGAAAGATAATATTTGGCACAGTTATCTTTAATTCTCTACACAGCCCTCAAAGGGGTGTATCATTGTCTTTAATTTATGTGGAAAGAAGGGGAAAGTTAGGGAGTAAATATCATTACCCAAGTAGATGGCAGAACCAGGATTTGAACCCTGGTTCAATTCCACAGCTTAACTTTCTTCCACCTCTCTATGCTGTATCTTTCCCTAGGTAGGTACTTTGGCAAGAAGCCTTTTGGCAATAACCATGGGATCACTATATAGAATTTAAACTTATGGCTAAGTTTAAGTTATATATGTCCAAAATATAAAAGCCAAAAACATGAATTGTGATCTTGCATCAGTTATACCGATTACTGTCTTTTTTTTCCTTTTTAATGAGATCCTTCCTAAATCACCTGAAAATGAGAAAGCAGCTTCCCTACCTATTAGGAAAAAACACTAATCTCAGGCTTGAGTCAGACTTATGAGTCACAACACAGATTCAAATCTCCCAGTATCTCAAAGAATTTACTCACCCACTGTAGTTTTCGGAGGAGTAGATAGTGCTGTGAGGGAGGTGGGGTCCAGCGCAGATCTCAGGTAAACACTCCGTGTGGAGGAGAGACCAGGAACGCCCATGATTGGTGGAAAACTCCAGGCTGACACTGATAACACCAGAACAAGCACAACAAAAAAAGGCAAAGATAACAAAATGAAATGACTCACCTCTCGTTAAGTACAGTAAACATTTGCAGAACTAGTGTAACACATTTTAAGATGCTGTGTCCAAAATCATTGTTCTCCCCTCCACTGATGTCTGACCAGCCTTCAAAGGGCAAACCTTTCAATTACGGCTACAGAAACAAACTATCTTTTAAAGCCAACAATTGGTAACTTGAGTCTGTGCTCTCCAATTTGATAGATGGCAAGGCAATTACCACGTCTCACACTGCTACCTCATCCTGTGAATGTGAGACTAACAAAATTCTTAGAAAGGACATGAGCAACACTTCTGAGAAGTGAAACCCAGAAGTCATAGCTCTTGAAGTGTTAATTGATTTCCATGCCTATTATTAGGGGGTCACTAACCAACATGAGGTCAAGCTTTTCTTTAGTTATTTGTTTTTCTTCTCTCTCAGCAATCTGTCAGCATGGATGGCTGCCATAGTGCATGCAAACGCTTCTGATACCTAAGACCAAGCTCTTAGAACGAAGTCATTTCTACTTAAAACTATCCAATCACACTCTGCATATTAACTGAAGAGCTATTCTTTGGGGGAAAGTGCGTATTTTTTTAAAGGATGTTTCATTAAAAATTCAGCTGAAAACCTACTGAGAAGTTGCTCTGACTTAATAGCCAAGTCCACATGTTCATTTTTTTAAAGATTTTATTTTTTAAGTAATCTCTACACCCAATATGGGGCTTCAACTCACAACCCTGAGATCAAGAGTTGCATGCTCCACCAACTAAGCCAGTCAGGCTCCCCAACATGTTCATTTTTAATTGATTCACACACTCCAAAAAATAGGGCTTCCTACCTGTTACCAGGTTGATGTGTTCCACATCCCAGATTAATGGAAAACTGTATCATGTGAGACATCGTAGAAGGGAGAACAGGTAAGATGTGGAAAAAGTCTACAGCCCAGACATTCCTGTTATGCCCTTGATGGTTCTTTTGCCTGAGGCAAAATCTCGTAGCTGGAGTCTGAAGTTCAGGATTGATGACTACAGAAACTAAAGATGGAACCTTCAACACAAAGGAAACCAAAATTACTCGTTAGCCCTTCTATATGAGTCTGTGTGAATTCTACTAGGTTCAATCTTGCAATTACTATGCATGTAACTGCTGTTTTTTAAGGCCAGGAGAGATCCTGTGTGTTCCACCTGTTATTTCATGTCGTAGATGTGGTCTTCAGTGGGCATTTGTTTGAGTCACTTAAGACTCCTTTGCAGGCATGTGGAGCTATCTGTGTGTGACTGATCAGCCCCCCTCTACCTGAAGATAAATTAGTGTAAGGTCCTTAAAATTATCAAAGTATAGGTATCCATTTTACACACCTTGACACAAAAGAAAGGCAACTTCCCATTAATATTTTTATCATCAGTCCTCTTTTAAAGTGAATTTATATGGTACCAATGGTTGTCAAACTAGGTATTCTGAAAATACAACTTTAGGCAGTAATTGCCAGAGTCAACAAGTTAATCCATGATAACTGATTTGGTGTAAGGCATGCAGATGACCAGAGCAGGTGTTACCTTAGCTAGTCACAGCTTGAAAACTAGTCCCTTATGAAATCCCACATGAGATAACTTGGGTGACCCTAGCAGAGGGAGTGTGGTGATACATTCTCTGTTTGTTCCCTAGTCTAGCCTCAATGTTAATCTCCTGTCTTACTAACTCAAACCATGAAATGCTAGGTGCTGGCTGTGTTCAAGCTCTTTATAGTATCAAGGGTGCCATCAGTGTGGAGAAAAGCCTAATTAGTAATGGATGTGTGAGTGCAGTCTCAGCACAAATAAGTCTACTACTAGAAAAAAATAATTCCACATCTAATGACAAGCATCACACGTAATTTTGAAGATGTATGCACATAACCACAGCCAGCAGATGTCCTAAATCCAAAGGGCCAGAAAAAAAGGCCAATTTCAGTGGCTATAATTAGCAGTAAATAAATAAATAAATAAATAAATAAATAAATAGAAGTAAAAGTAGTAATAATCTAGACTTATACAAAGTCTTCTGCCTAGGAAATCTTAAAATGCTGGAAAAATGCTCATGATGCCTGATAATAAGTCTATGAGGCTGTATAATTAGGGTCACTTTTGGGGCTTTCTTGGGAACAAAAATAATTGTCAGAGTACTGGTCTCCATATTATAATCTCTGATGGGCTGTAATTCATTTTTCCTGATAAAAATTCTTCCTTTGTATCAAGGGAAAAAAGTGAATATTACAATGACAATGTCACTTTTTAAGAAATCTGGAAAATTCTTTGGGCTTCTAGAACAGAGTGTTTCTCTTCTGTATCTAGCATGGTCTTCATGGTTTTGACCTTGACTTGTCTAGGGAGGTCTAGAGAGGGGCCATTTGGCACATGAATTGGCATATATACCTTATATAAGGAATAGGAAAGAGTATCCAGTGTAATGTGCTCTTTTTTTCCTTCAATCTTTGCATACAAGGTGATATCATTTTCATGAGAATCTCCAGGGTCACAAATTCCTCCTGTAGAAAACAAAAATTTTAAGTTGTTAGTACCAAATTGCATCCAAAAAACAGGTATAGTGTTAGCTTTCGAATAAAAAAATACAGAAACCAGATATCACTTAAGATATGGTTTAAGACCATAAACCAAACTAACCAGACCCAAGAAATAATTTGTGAAGATAGTTCAGATAGGCCATACTAAAGATGAAAGACTTGGTATCTGGGAAGGCCAAAGTAACTATGTGCTTTGTGAGATTGCTCAATTCATGGCCTACAATGAGCTGTGGCACATGTCCATATTTTAACCCACATTAAAAAAGATGTACTCCAGGGGCGCCTGGGTGGCTCAGTTGGTTAAGCGTCCGACTTCATTTCAGGTCATGATCTCACAGTCTCTAAGTTCGAGCCTCATATTGGGCTCTGTGCTGACAGCTCTGAGAGCCTGGAGCCTGCTTCGGATTCTGGGTCTCCCTCTCTCTCTGCCCCTCTCTACTCACACTCTGCTCTCTCTCTCAAAAATAAATAAGCATTTAAAAACAACTATAAAAAAAGATGTACTCTGCTTTTTAATAAACCATTACTTCCTTATAGTTAAGGTCTTAATTACCAAAATTCAGAATCTATTGATAATGGTTTTTTAAAAATATGGTGACTCACTGCATGAACTATTTCTGAAGCGGTATTATTTAAACTGTTGCACATAGTATCTTCAAAGTTTAGCATATATTAGGTATTTGTATTTTAAATGCAGTTAATCTTACATTTTTTTCATTTTTACTCTTGGTACCTCATTTGGTTGTTGGAGACTACAACCTGTAAGTATTCTGTATCACTCTACTTTACAGTCAAATGAAATGATGGAACATTAGAATGGAGAGGTAACTAAGATCATCCTGATGATAAAACTGAGTAACAGAGCAGGTACCTGAAACTGAAAACCATTCAACTAACTGGTGGAAAAGCCATGAGTCGATGGTATGTCTTTTAGCCCTTGACCCTCTATTCTTTTCACTACTGCATTCAGCCAATAATCCTTACTATTGCTGGTTTCTATGAACTGTCTGCAGAAACTGGAATTTGAAAGATTACATGTCTAACCCGAAATGTCTCCCTACTTGCCGTTATCATTTATAACAGCAGCAATCACAATAGGAGGGATGTACATGGATTCACAATTCACAATAAGTATGTACATGGATTTTCTGGCAAATATTCTATCCTTATGGTCCAAAATTTATAATGTTAACTCTTAACTTTATTACTATCTTTCAAAAATGCCCTCCAGTTCTTAAATTAATCACCATTAATGTTAATTTTCATCTATAGGCAATTTCTGTTGCTAATACTCTATGGTGATAATAAGGCAACCTCAAAACTCTAGAACAAGGTTACTCTCTGAGAACTAATCTAGTAAAATCAACAAATAATGGTTGAGATTCACCATCTCTAGGAAGAAAGAGAGAGAAAGAAATAAAGAAAGAAGAGAAAAGAAAAAAAAAGAAAGAAGAGAAAAGAGAAAAGAGAAGAAAAGAAAAGAAAAAAGAAAAGATAGAAAGAAAGATAGACTGACGGAGCGGTGGGGGAGGGATGAAGGGAGTAAGGAAAGGAGGAATGTCTGGCTCAACCTCATTCTAGGTAATTGGGGTCTGATCTTGAGGAGAAATTACTAATATGTGATATTTTAAGTAAGAAAGCTAGACCTTATTCAGCATAAGAAGGATCGTAATAACAGAAGTAACTTGGATGGTGGTAGTCATGAAGCATAGCAGTATAGCATGTTATACCTGTTAGACATATATAATTACTTGGCATATAATAAATTTTATTGTTAACTAATCTCAAGATATGGTGATAATGTCACACTCAACCTAACAGATGTTAGGATGCCCTTGTTTAATGGCAATGACCAGTAGAGAAAACCTTTATAATTCTGATTTCTGATGTCATAATTTTTAGCATTTCCTTACATACTTCTACATTATGGTTAAATATAGCTAGGAAAGTCATCCTAAATGACTGTCTCTGGGAGAAAAGATCTGCATGAAAACTAAATTCCCACCGAAGAAAATGTAACTTCTTTACTAAGGATATATTAAAGACTTAGAAAAAAGAACAAAGGAAAGGTGAAAGGTCACAGGCAGTGTGGATTTAAGCAGCATACCCAGCGACATAGGAACTGAACCATCAGTACTCTCTAATTTCATTGATTTGTTCCCTGTAAATCTCTGCTCTCTTAAGAACAGTTCGTGAACTTCACCTGCCTTTCACAGGGAACTGAAACACACTTGAGAGCTCATCCAGCCAAGAATGACAGAAGAAGAAAAGTCCAAAAGGAGCCAAGACTTTAAAAGGATGACAGACTTTATCTAAAAGATCCCTCTGGGGGCAATTTATCAGTTCTGTGAAGTTTCAGTGACAGCAGCTTGTACAGAAAGATACAGATTCCTTCTTCAGTTTCATTTGCCTTGATGTATTGTGGAAAGGTATGACTCAAGGGGCATTTGTACAGCAATTAAAGTATAGAAGATTTCAATAAATATTAGATGGACAGTTTTACAATATTTTGAGTCCTGTTTCAAGTAGCTTTTAAGATACTTATTTATACTACAAAAGTGATTGTGTTATTTACTGTGTACAGGGCATTAGGCTTGAAGGGAAAATAGACCCGGACCATAAAAAGTTTGTAATTTAGCAAAGAAAGCAAGGTTAATATACACCAAAGAAGAATAATTAGTGGTAAACTCTGGTGTGCTGCCATAATGGCAGTCAAAATTCAGAGAAAAGGGATACAAGTGTGGGCTGAAAGAGCTGGGTATATGGGAGATGTTCAATAAATATGTTGAAGGAATAATGAATGAATGATGTATGTTAGGTTATTTTTATCATGTTGACTGCATTCTGGTTCTAAGAACAGTGGTGGAGACTGGTCCTTAGTGAATTTCCTTTGAATGAATGAATGGATGAATGAAGGAAACAGATCAGAACCAAAATTTGAAAGTTGACCAAATTTTCTAGAAATAGAGTAGAAGGATATGAACCCAGGGATAAAACCAGGAAGAACATACAGGCAGGGCCAGAGAGGAAGGGAATAAGATCTTGCCTAGATTAACAACCAGACACTGATTTTCCTAAGGTGACATTATAAATTGCCTACCAAATCTTAGATCTCTTCCCATATTGCTTTCTTCTCCATCAGCTACCAAACTTTTTAAAGTCTTTCTATAGGTGTAGTCTTACCCTACCTGATCTTAACCCTACTGTCCTGTCCTATCCTATTAAATCCTATCCTATGCTAGTGGCACCTGGGTGGCTCACTCAGCTGAGCTTCCGACTTCAGCTCAGGTCATGATATCACCGCTTGTGAGTTCAAGCCCTGCGTAGGGCTCTGTGCTGACAGCTCACAGCCTGGAGCCTGCTTTTGATTCTGTGTGTGTGTCTCTCTCTGCCCCTCCCACACTCACACTCTGTCTCTCTCTCTCTCTCTCAAAAATAAACATTAAAAAAAAATCCTATCCTATGCTAAAACCACCTTGTTAGATTCCACTTTCTAAACCTCAAGATCTTAGACCCCATTTCTTTTCTTCCATTTACTGATGAATTTCTTGAAGGAATGGTCCTTTTTTAGTGACACATGACTTAATTTCTTTTTAACTTTATGTACTTTAGCTTTCCATGCACCACACTGTGGGGGATACTCCCTCAGAAGTCAGTGGGGCCTCTCAGCCCCTATCCTGGTTGGCTTCTCTGTGGCATTCCCTACACCGCTGATCCATAGTCCCAAACCACACTCCTCCTTTCCTCCTTCAGTGCAGAATGACACCTTCCACCACATATCTTTTTTAAACTTTTTTTTTTTTCTAGGAGAGAGAGAGAGAGACAGCGTGAGCAGGGGAGGGTCAGAGAGAGAGGGAGATACAGACTCCGAAATAGACCCCAGGCTCTGAGCTGGCAGTCAGCACAGAGCCCGACGCGGGGCTCGAACCCACGAACTGCGAGATCATGACCTAAGCGAAAGTCGGACGTTTAACCAAGCCACCCAGGCGACACCCCTTTTTTTTAACTTTTTTTTCCCCACCCAGATATCTTTATGTTCTTTCTCAGTATCCTTTGTCTACACATATGCCTTCCACCTTTACCTAGATGAGGTTTCTCCCTAGGAATTTTTCATGCCCTTTGTTTACTCTGCCTTCTGTTTGGGAGAACATGGCCACTCTAGTGGCTTCAACTGTCATCTATATGCTGATGATTTTCAAATCTGAATCAGAACATGATGAGAATTTCTACCTTCATATGGCTTTCTGGAAGCCTTAACCTCAACACATCTAATGTCAAAATCTTCTACTCCGTATTTACTCTTTATTTAATTTTGGACATTTTCTCTTTCAGGAAATGGTGCCATTCTTCCACTCACCCAAGAAAGAAACCTCTGTCTTTTCCATTACTGTTCTCATAATCTCCATAGTCATTTGGGTGTGAACCTCAATTGTTGGTTCCTTCTCTTCAGCTATTTATTCTCTGTCCCCTCCTTCACATTGTTACCTAAGTCACTGCCATATTCCTTTGTTGCTTAGACTAGTGCAGTAGTCTCTTAACTTAGGGTTGCCAGATAAAATACATTCCATGAATAATATTTATACAAAAAATTGTTGTTTATCTGAAATTCAGATTTAAATAGGTAAAGGGTATTAAGAAGTACAGCATAGGGAATATAGTCAATAATATGTAATAACTGTATGGTGACAGATGGTAACTAGATTCATTGTAGGAATCATTTTTAAATGTTTGAAACTATCTAATCACTATGATGTACACTTAAAAATACTAGAATATAGCATGTCAATTATACTTCTATTTTAAAAAAATTTAAAAAGCTGTGTTGTTTTTCTTCCCTTCACTCTGGCACCCCTACCTAACCCTAACTGGTCTCCTGGTCTCTAATTTCTGACCATTTCAGTCTTTCCTTCACACTCATGCCAGAGTTATTTTTCAAAACTGTGGATGAGAATATGTCACAGAGCTGACAGGAATCATCTGATGGCTCCATGCTGCCTAGAGAAAGAGAATCTGTATTTCTCAGCTGATATTAAAGAAAATCACCACTCATCTCCAGTTCCCTTTTCTTGCCCCCCTTCTATCCTTCCATTCAGTTATACTGGAAAAATTCACCTGCCCCAAGCCCATCATGTGAATTTATAATTGTGCTTTTATCCAAACTACTGGCTTAGCTTTCCATGCTCTGCTCCCTTCAAACCCTTAAAGTTTTAAACATATTCTTAACTCTTCATTTTTCAATGACTCTCAAAACTATCCCATTCATATAATGGCAGAAGTGTAAGGACAGATTTTTAAAAATATTACAGTTACTGTTCTAATGTTTATATAAAATGAAAGGTCCCTTATTTTCCTATTTTTTGAGAGAACTATCATCTTCCTTTTGCGTCTATTCCTTGGTTTAAGTTATATTTTTTGTGTGTGTTTAAAGTTTTTATTCAAATATAATGAACACAGTATTCTATTAGTTTGAAATCTCTTAGAATTTAAATTACGTCCATCCTTCAAGTTCAAATGCCATCTCCCTCATGAAGTGTTGGTCTTCATATCCTTCAGCTGCAGTGACCCAGAGCATCCTTGGCACTGTCACAGCATCTTCATTTCATTACAGCCCATTACAATCTCTCTTTTTTAAAAAAACTTTTAATGTTTATTTATTTTTGAGAGAGAGAGAGAGTTGAGGGAGCATAAAGAGAGGAAGGCACAGATTCTGAAGCAGAGTCCAGGCTCTGAGCTGTCAGCACAGAGACCGACGTGGGCCCTGAACTCACAACCTGTGAGATCATGACCTGAGCCAAAGTTGGACACTTAACCAATTGAGCCACCCAGGTGGCTCTCTCTTTTAAAAAAAATTTTTTTTTTTAATTCCAGGGACACCTGAGTGGTTAAGGTTCTGACTCTTGGTTTCAGCTAGGCCATAAATTCATGGTTCATATTGAGCCCTGCACTGGGCTCTGTGCTGACAGTACAAAGACTTAGGATTCTCTCTCTCCCTCTGTCTCTGCCCCTCCCCTTTTCATGCTCTTTCTCTAACTCTCTCTCCCTCAAAATAAATAAATAAAGTAAATATTTTATTTCAAAAATCTCAGTATAGTTAACATACAGTGATAAATTAGTTTCAGGTGTAGTGATTCAACACTTCTGTACAACACCTGTTGCTCATTATGACAATTGCCCTCCTTAATCCCTGTCACCTATTTAGCCCATCTGCCCATTCACCTCCCCTCTGGTTAATCATCAGTTTGTTCTCTGTAATTAAGAGTCTGTTTCTTCGTTTGTCTCTCTCTTTTTCCTTTGCTTGTTTGTGTCTTAAATTCCACATGANCACAAGATGCTGGCGAGGATGTGGAGAAACGGGCACCCTCTTACACTGTTGGTGGGAATCTCTGACTGACTTTTGGATGTTACTTGTGGGCAAGGGATCTAAGTAATTTTTATATATATAAAAAGATAAATTAAGTCTTACCTATTTTCATTAAGCAGTGTTTTTTAAACCAATTTTTAAAAGTTTATTTATTTTGAGAGAGAGACAGAGAGAGAGAGAGAGAGAGAAGGTAGAGAGAGAGGGAGAGAGAGAGAATTCCAAGCAGGCTTTGTGCTATCAACACGGAGCCCCACACGGGACTCAAAGTCATAAACCGTGAGATCATGAAATGAGCTTAAGTTGAAAGTCAAATGCTTAACCTCCTGAATCACCTAAGCACCCCAATTAGGCACTGTTTTAAGGGGTTTGCATGTATTCCTTCATTGATCAGCACCTCTGTGATTTAGGTGCCATTATTTCCCTCAATTGTATTCCCCACATATCCCTGCTCAGCGCTTTATACTGAGTCACAATTCATTATTTTTTTTTAAAGTTAAATGGAGATGCTTTTATTTGGGATAATGTATTTTTGGCTCATTCAAATGAGTTTTTTCCCTCATTGTCAATATTATTTTAATTGATTCATTCATAACTTGCTTTGTTTCCAAAAGAATTAAAGATGACTGAATCTCTTCTACTAAGGCACTTATATAAACATGACAATGTCTTATAAAGGCACTGAATTGGATTGATTTAGGATGATCCACTATGAAAAAAAAAGCAAGAATTCAAATATATTATGTGAAAAATGGTGAAAAGGTTAAATGCTTAAAGTTAGAAGTACTGACATGCCAAATGTTTATTACAACTTTTTCGAGGGGAGGGTTAAGGTTTCCCAGGAATCTCTCTTCATGAGAGCCACTTTGAATTCTAATTACGTAAAGGAAATGAACTCTGGGCCTTTCAATATACAAACCATTGCAGAGTCCAATGTGGGGATATCCTTAATGTAGGAAGATGACGTTACATTTCATATCCACAACTTCACTATCATCAAACAGATCATCATTAAAAATGAAGTAGCATCAAGCAGACAGTGTTTCGGAGCATGACAGAACCTAAAGTTTCCCATGTCACTCCGAGCTGTAGGAAGTGAGGAATGTGAGAGGGATAAACAGCCAGTGCTGAAGCCTAGACTCATGGGGCCTGTTTGTCCTGATGAACTGACATCTCCGCAAGTAAGATCAAAGGTGGTAAATGTTTATTTCCTCTTTCACTTCCAGGTGTTGCCTGTGCTTTTCCAGTCACTCAACAAAGAAGGCATGTGACACCTACTCACATTTCTGGAAGGACATTCAGCAAGAGAACACATAACTAACACGATACATTTGAGAAGTCCCACATGTCAACTCCCTAATTCTTCCTTGGGTGTTTCTCTAACTGTTTACCCATTTATTTGCTCTACAGTAATCTGGAGGGAAAAAAACAACAACTTATGAATACTTTCTTTGGGTATTTGCCACGTATTAGACAGTTGAGAGTATTATTAAAGTATTAGAAAGCTGTTTCCTGGCTTCCCACAAAAGAACAGTTATGCAATGATGATATGTCCATGAAAACAAATTACTTACCTTGATGGTTATTTCTAGGGGAAGCCAGGGGCTTTGGACAAAGGAGGTAAGTTGTTCTCCGCTTCTCTCCCATTGTCTTTTCAGCTATGACCACTGAGAGAGAGGCGGAATGAAGGCATTTTATCTTCATGCCTATCAAGGCATGCCAGGACCAGCTCTCTTACAGGATGGGCCCAGAAGAGCTGACTGAAGCCGGTGTGAGTTTTTGCTCACCCAGTAGAACTCATACTTCATGAATTTCATTTTATGTTGTTGCACAATAATCTTACTTCCACAGGAATAGGGGGTGGCCTAGATTCTGCCTTCGGTCAACAAAATTTGTTCTAAATATACCTACCCATAACAAAGTAAAACCTCAGGTTCCCATAGCCGGTGGTGTCCATATACGGGGTGCATAATTTCCTTTCTCCATCTTTGAGGAAGACCATTGATAAACCTGATTCTACTGTTCCGCATTCTGTACCAATGACAGCTCCCAAGACGTCCCACCTTAAAAAAAAAAAAGACTCATTAACAGTTGGAATATTAAGTCAAAGCTTTATAGAGTATAACATTTTACTTTTAATGAAGAAAATTTACTTAGTAATTAACAATTCTGAAAAAAAGATGTGGTACAACAGATTTTGAGTAATGAACAAACTTAAACATGTTCCATTCACCATTATGATTTTTCTGTAGAAGGATACATTTTTAAAAATTTTTTTATGTCTTTATTTTATTTTGAGAGACAGAGACAGAGAGCAAGCGGGGGAGGGGCAGAGAGCAAGGGAGACACAGAATATCTGAAACAGGCTCCAGGCTCTGAGCTGTCAGCACAGAGCCCAATGCAGGGCTCGAACCCATGGACTGTGAGATCATGACCTGAGCCGAAGTCAGACACTTAACCAACTGAGGCCACCCAGGCACCCCTGTAGAAGGATACATTTAATCAGTACCACACATAATACATGATGGTCTTTATTGTCAAAGTACTCAGAGTCAAGATGAGGTGTCAAATTTGAACTAAGGAAACAGGGAACCAGATAAAATAGTATCATAAGATTATAAGCACTCGTATTTTTCACATTAAAAATTAGTTATAAAGTGTAAAGTTGTAGAAATGGCTACAGTGTAGCAAGTTTTCAAAAAAAGAAAAACTAAGAGTTAAACTAGATCATGTCAAAATATATATATATTCGGATATACAGAGGAGAATAAAAATATCTAATATTTTTAAACTCTTATTTCTCCTTAGTATATATGTTTGGTCATGTCTAATCTGGACATGGCTATTCAAACAACTCACTTGCCCACGAATGGAGGAAACTGAGACACATGGAGGTGAGCAGCTTGCCTAAGGCCAACTGCCTGTTTTGCTCTAAAATTGAGATCTTCTTTTTCTCAGTTTGCTGTTATTTTAGTAGTTACAGTTCTAAAGAGTGTGCTATGTCAGGATGATTATGTTGAGCCATTTCAGTTTATAATAGATTTGGGACCAAGATGTTTAGGAAATGCCTTTTGTAAATATATATTTTAACAGGCTATATTAATCATTCAAGAAACTCAAAAATAACTGTGAAGCAGCTCTTAATAGTGCTGGACCACTGTAAATTAACAAGGAACCTCTCTTGATTCATACAAGAAAATTTCACACTGGTTCATTGGTCTTTTACTTGCTCCATTTATCCCAATTAAACCACTCAGCCTACTGATCCACAAAGCAAGTTAAGGTTATAAATGATGCATATGATGACTCCTTTTAGGCTTTAGAGTATTTTTAAAGTGAAAAATTGAATTGAAAAAGATGAAATTGACATGGACTCTAAGAACCTACTATTCAAGTGAAAAATCAGATTAGTAGTCTTTTTCTCATTATTAGTTGTGAATGACTAACTCTTCTAGATGAATCTAAATGAATTATTTCCAAGACATCTACCATAGACAGAGCCGTGTGTGATATGTTCAGACTGTATGTTTCTTTTCGATCTTTATTTTAAAGTCCAATATATTTAATTTTACTCTATAATAGTCTTTATTTCTCCCATTCTAACTGTTGGCAGATAAGCAAAGTGAAGTTATTTTCTTTAGGAATGCAAATATTTATAATCAAGTGAAATGGAAAGTTTAGTCTGCTTTGAAGAGAAAAAGGCAGAGAGAAATCTAAAAAATCATTTTGCAAGAGTGTCAGTGATTTGAATAAATTATCTTGCATTTATTAAAAATTCAGTAGAAGCGTATTATAGCATACACTCGTTATTTCATGAATTTGTATAAATACTGGGTCAGGCTTAGTTGGAGACAAAGTACCTTTGGGGGACCACAGAGGGAGCCTTCCATTCCCTGCATTTCAGAGTCCAGATTGGTAAGGGTGTGAAATTGTGGGTCTTTTCTAATTACAAAAATGATATGGTCCCAGACTCTCTCTTAATAATTACATGAAGTAAAATTATAACATAACCAAATCCTTGAGGTCAAGAGTGGTATTTGAAGAGCTCTATAGTTTTAGCGGTATCTTTGAAGGCATGGCAATTTCCCTGAAAGGGTGTGTTAGTTCTCTTTGGTTTAAATTATGTTCTCCTGAGGTAAATGGGGTTGTATGTGAACTGCATTTGAAGAAATGTCTGCCTACAGGGGAGACACCTCTGTAACACAGCAATTTATAATTATGCTTTGATGACTAACTCTAAAAACAGAGCCCCTATATTTAATTTATTATAAATACAGTGGTATCTATTATTTATAATAGAGTGGGTTGAAGTTGGAACACAGAAAAAAAAGTTTAATAATCAATAAAATGCCTTAAGGTAACTTTGTTCCTTAGATATAGCAAGGTCACAATGATGTTTAATATAGATTTTTAAAATATGACTTTCTAATATTGTGTCAAAAATGAGGAATATTTTTGTAAGCAACGATAATTTAAAGAGGTTTCTTAGCTGGAAACTTGATGGTCCTCTCTATCATCTATGTTGGAGTGCTTTGAGAATAGAATTATGTTTGTTTGTTTGTTTGTCTTAATATATATATACATTTTTTATTTCTAGGAGAGAGAGAGACAGCGTGAGCAGGGGAGGGTCAGAGAGAGAGGGGGACACAGAATCTGAAGCAGGCTCCAGGCTCTGAGCTGGCAGTCAGCACAGAGCCCGACGCGGGGCTCGAACCCACGAACCGCGAGATCATGACCTAAGCGAAAGTCAGATGCTTAACTGACTAAGCCACCCAGGCGCCCCAAGAATAGAATTATGTTTTAATCAGCTCATAGTTTAATACTTTCAAGAATGATACGAGAGAGTAGAAATTAAGTCTTTTCACAGAAAAAAGATAAATATGTTAGGTGATGAATGTGTTAATGAACTAGATGGAAGGAGTTTTTTCACAACATATACATATTATCGCCACAATGCACACTTTTCATTTCTCACAATTTTACATCAATAATACCTGAGGAGAGCTGAAATTAAAAAAGATTTCCTTTGTAAATTTAAAAAAAGAATGAGATCTATTTTTTTGAGGGGCAATTTGGCAGTAACTATCAAAATGAAAATTACATACTTACATGTAAGTATATGTACGCATACATATCTGATTCTCTAATTTCCCTTTTCTCTTTTAGGAACTTATCTTTCTTTTTTTAATGTGTATTTATTTATTTTTGTGAGAGAGAGAGAGGGCAGGGCAGGGGCAGAGAGAAAGAGAAAGAGATGGAGAGAAATATATGTGTACATTTTAACTATGAGAAATGGGGTTAGCATGGGAGGACTTTTGATTTTTACTTTACCTATCTGCTTTGCAATAAAAAAATAATTTTCAAAAAAAAAGAAGAAAGGCATTCAATTAATGTGTATTATAATTCAGAATGAAAACTTAAATTGTCCCATTCTAGGTTGATAACAATAATAATATGAACACAGGCAATAGAAGCCATATTTTAATCATATTTTTTGTCTACAAATATTGGCCTAAATGGCTCTAAAAGTAATGAAGCATTTTACATTACCTATGAAAATTTGCTTTTTTTTAATATTTTCCAGAATATATTAGATCACCTAAAGTTGGCAACTTTAGTTAGGTTTAAGCTAAGATATAGAATTACAGACTGGCCAAGAAATCCCACATGTACCAGATTCATAAGGTTTTTTCATCTCTATGAATTCTGTGATGTTAAATTAGTTGATTATATTCATAAGGTCTCTATTTGGGAAAAATTCTTTATTATTTAATAAGGGATGTGCCATAGGTAAAGACGCTCCCACATTCATGTATATTTATGAGGCTTATCTTGAGTATGAGTCCTGGGAGGTCTAGCAAGGTGTGTCCTTCAGTTGAAGGCTTCCATACCTTCACATGTAGGTTTTTCCCTCAACCACGACAGCTTAGGTGAAGGTAAAGGATGAGCTCTATTTGAGAGTTTTCCTGCATGCACTGCATTTCAAATATTCTTTTCTTCGATTGGTTCCCCTATATTTCACTCAAATTCAATTTTGTTTGAGGATTTTATTACATGCATTGCGTTGATTTACACTCTTGTTGGAATAATATTAATAAAGAATATTGTCTTCAGAATGGGAGAAGGCACTCAGCTTTTTCACCAATAAGACAGAAATATGACCTAGGCTGGAGGACGTTGAGAGAAAATAATGTATTGCCTGGGATATGACAAGAGTCTCGATAAGTGTTAGTTTCCTTTTCTTCCCCTGCAAAATATGGTGCTATCTTTGTTTTAAAGTAAGACAAAGAGGCACTACAAATAAATTTCTAAATTATGATGGGTATTTTATTTTTCATATGGTAATCAGCAGAGCAACAGTACTGGACAAAGTTGCAGTACAATATGCAAGCGTACTACTTAATCTTTAAGCAAGGGGATACTTAGCTGAAAGAAAAATTATCTTTATCTATCTATGGGTCTTTGGTACTGTTTATGATTTTTGTCTATAATATTCTGGGCCTCTCACTTTATTATTTTATCTAAATGGTCAAGTGAGTTTTGTGTTAATAAAAATGACCATGCTTAAGAAAAAAAAAAGATCGACTTAGTACAATATTAACTCAGACTACCAACCTATCATCAGTCTACTTACCTTAAATTATAAGCTTAAATAAAATCCTTCTTTAGCTTTAAAAGCATTTTTGTGAAACGTATTCTAAGTCAGAAGGAACATAATTATTCTGGGTAGGCAAGAGGGAGGAATTTTTAGAAAATACAAGATCTCCCCTAATGTGTTTTTACTGCTGTGAACTAGAAGACCACGAGGAGGCATCCTACCTTCTTACAGTCCCAGAATTCAGTCAATGGTCATTTTATCACATGAAGTTTCTAGTGAAATGCTGAAATATGGAATTTACTATAATAGTGAAGAGTTGTAGTTTGAGAAATAAACAATTCAGTAGTTTAAAAACAAAAAAACCACAAAAAATACAAGAAGATGCTCAAATTGTTTTAAAGAATTTGAAATTATTTTATTGTTTTTTTAAATGTTTCTGTATTTTTTTTCCTGGGGGAGAGAGAGAGGGTAGCAGAGAGAGAGGGGGGGGGAGAAAGAGAATCCCAAGCAGGCTCTATGCTGACACAGCACAGAGCCTGATGCAAGGCTCAAACTCACAAGCCATGAGATCATGACCTGAGCCAGAATAAACAATTCAACAGTTTAAAACCAAAGAAAAAAACACCAAAAGAAGAAAATACAAGATGCTCACATTGTTCTTAAGAATTCTAAATTGTTTTATTCTACTATTTTTTTAAGTTTATTTATTTATTTCTGAGGGAGAAAGAGAAGGTGCCAGATAGAGAGAGGAAGATTCTTTTTTTTTTCTTTTTTTACAAATAGTTTATTGTCAAATTGGTTTCTATATANACCAGTTTACGTTCCCACCAACAGTGTAGGAGGGTGCCTGTTTCTCCACATCCTCATCAGCATCTAGAGTTCTCTGATTTGCTCATTTTAGCCACAAGAGTCAGATTCTTAACCAACTGAGCTACCCAGGTGCCCCATCATTTTCCTATTTTTGAATTTCAAAATATATTAATAAATAGTTACACTACTTAGCATATTTTATAGGCCTGAGGAATTGAATTGTCAATTCTCTAATGCTCCTGGATGTGTTCTAGAGTATAGATAACTCCAGGCCACACTTCTTGGGGTTTCAGAGTTCTGTTTTTACTTCACAGAAATTCCTAGATACTTAGGAGTGCCTTGTGGCCAGTGTTTGTCAGGTGTACTGAGGAGGGGCTGTGGAGAACAGCAGGTTGAAGAAATGAGCATCTAAACATCTCAGTGTCGGCAGCCTCCTCTGATACCTTCCAGTAAGAAATCCTGTCACTGGCCAGTGTTGTGTCAAGTTGTCAGAAATTAAATCAATTTGGAAGGATTCAGCTTTCCTTTTCCTTTTCTCTGTGACCTTAGTAAAGAAGATGCCATCTTGGAAGGGAAGCCAGTCACTACATTCTGGAGGCTCGCATGGACAGCTGTTTAAAGGGGTAGGGGGACTATTAACCAACTCAAGGATGGTAAAACCAAAAGCAAAGATGGTGTGAAAATGTCCTGCAAATTAAAGATTTAGAATTTCTATGAAGGAGCTCTAGAACAATATAGCACTAACTTTTTCATTTTTTGAAATTTTACTGTTTATATTTTTTAAAAATTCAAAGTTTATTTATATATTTTTGAGAGTGAGAGAGAGATAGAGAGTGTGCTGGGGAGGGGCAGAGAGAGGGAGAGAGAGAATCCCAAGCAGGCTCTGTGTTGTCAGCTGATGTCAGCTCTGTGTTGTGTGGGGGGCTCGAACCCATGAACCATGAATGAGATCGTGACTTGAGCCAAAATCAAGGGTCCATGCTCAACCGACTGAGCTACCCAAATGTCCCTGTTTATATTTTTAAAGTATAAAAACAATTTGCTTAAACAGAAAGCAATGTTAGAGACCAGGCCAAAAGCAAACCACAATAAAAAAGATGTAATAGATGTCTTTTAAAACTTGCAACAAGATTCTCAGAGCCATTTAAGCACTTCCATGGTTTCAAAATATATCCAATTATCATTTTAACTAATATGGTCTTTTTTCTTAATGACACTCATTGGTTTATTTGAAGAATTTAATTTAGCTTTCATCGGCCTGTTCAACTTTGTGTTTCTTCTATATCTCATTAATGAACTTGAGTATAATTTTCATTGAGCACCACTTCCCTCATATCCCAAATACCAATAGTAAGTATAGTTGGAATAACAACTAATTTTTAAATTTTTTGATTGCTTATTATGTGCAATGCATTTTGCCAAGTGCTCCCTATAAACTGTTGCATACAATGTTCCCTTTCAGCCCTGTAAGCTTAAATTTGACTTATATTTCATCTGATTCAAATACCTGATTTTAATATGCCTCCTTCTTTTGTGGCATTTGCCTGGTATATTTATTTCTGTGCTCTGATTTTCAATTTTTTGGGTTATTGTAAATATATAGCTTATTTTTTAAAACTTACTTTGAAAATCTTATTTAATAATATAAGTCAGTCAAATTTATTGGGTTACTGATAAGTTTAGATTGATTCCTGACAAATTGCTTTCTGTTTTCTATTTACTCTTCTTTTTATTGTTTACTTCTGTTCCTTTCCTGGCATGTACGAGACTAAGTCTTTGTGCCCTAAGTTACCCTGATGCTTTAGAAGTTATATGGCCTATATCTGGCTAATCTAATTTTTCAACACACATATTTATACATAAAGTTTTCTATTAACTTTATCATTATTATTAACATTAAGAGTTATCCTAGGGACGCCTAGCTGGCTCAGCCGGTTAAGCATTCAACTCTTGGTTTCAGCTCAGGTTGTGATCTCGGAGTTTGTGGGTTTGAGCTCACATTGGCCTCCATGCTAACTGTGTGGAGCCTGCTTGGGATTCTCTTTCTCCCTCTCTCTCTGCCCCTCCCCTGCACTCTCTCTCGGTGTCTCTCTCAAAATAAATAAATAAACTGAAAAGAAAAAGTTATCCCAGATCTGTATCCTCATTCCAAGCATGTTAGGAACTGTGGCAGTATTTTACTTCCTTATTCTCCTTCTCTTCTTGTTACTCTCCCTCTGTACCCCTCAAGTTGAGGTCATTTGGGCTTTATTTCCAAGTTTTTGTTAAACCTTTTTAATAATCAATGCTTACTTAGACTGAACTACAAGCTTTAATTTTTTCCTTTGATCACTACTCTTTCTTGAATCAATCATATTTATCTTCAATTGATTTCCAGGAATATATCTTCTAGTAATTCTTTCAGAGAGGGTTCAGAGGGGTAGTAACTAGCTTTTTGAACCCTGTGTGTCTGAAAAATTTTTTTTCAATTTAAGTATAATCAACATATGATATCCTATTAGCTTCAGGTATAGATCACAGTGATTTAATATTTTTATGTATCATGAAAACATCTCTATGATAAGTCTAGTTACCATATGACTCGATACAAAGTTATTATATTATTAACTACACTCTCTATGCTGTACATTACATACAAAGGTAGAAAGAAAAGTTAACAATGAAATCCCACGTATATAATACCAACCTCAATAATTATCGAGTTGTCTGGGATTTTTTAAAAATATTGAATTGTATAGGTTCTTTATAGATTTTGGATGTTATCCTCTTATTGGATATGTAATTTGCAAATATCTTCAACCACTCAGTAGGTGGTCTTTTTGTTTTGTTGATGGCTTTCTTGCTGTGTAAGAACCTTTACTTTGATAGAATTCCATCTGTTTATTTTAGCTTTTGTTGACCTTGCCAAAGAAGACTGGTCAAAAAAATACTAAGACCAATGTCAAAGAGCTTAGTGCTTATGTTTTCTTTTAGGAATTTTATTATTTCAAACTTACATTCAAGTCTTTAATCCATTTTGACTTTGTTTTTGTACATGGTATAAGAAAGTGGTCCAGTTTCATTCTTTTGCATGTAGCTGTCCAGTTTTCTCAACATCATTTATTGAACAGTCTTTTTTCCATTGTATATTTTTACTCCTTTGTCATAGATTAATTGACCATATTATTGTGGGTTTATTTCTACGCCCTTTATTCTATTCCATTGATCTATGCATCTGTTTTTGTGCCAGTACTATACTGTTTTGATCACTATAGCTTGTAGTATAGTTTGAAATTAGGGAGTGAAAAACTTCCAGCTTTGTTCTTCTTTCTCAAGGTTGCTTTAGTTATTTGGAGTCTTTTTTTTAAAATAAAAATTTTAGGATTCTTCATTTTATTTCTGTGGGAAATGCCAAAGGTATTCTGATGAGGATTGCATTGAATCTGTAGATTGCTTTGAGTAGTATATATATATATTTCAGTAAGATTTTTTCTTCCAATCTATGAGCATAGTATATCTTTCCATTTATTTGTGTCTTCAACTTCTTTCATCAATGTCTTAAAGTTTTCAGAGTAGGTCTTATACCTCCTTGGTTAAATTTATTCCCAGTTATTTTATTCTTTTTGATGAAATTATAAATGGAGTTGTTTTCTTAATTTTTTTCCTGACAGCTTGTTATTAGTGTACAGAAATGCATCAGATTTCTGTATGTTAATTTTATATCCTGCAACTTGACTAAATTAATTTATTGGTTCTAACAGTGTTTTGGTGGAGCCTTTAGGGTTCTCTCTATATAAACTATCATGTCATATGCAAACAATAACGGTTTTACATCTTCCTTTCTATTTTGGATGGCTTTTATTTCTTCTTCTTGCCTAATTGCAGTGGCTAGGATTTCCAACATTTTGTTTCATGAAAGAGGTTAGAGTTGATGTACTTGTCTTGTTCCCAATCTTAAAGGAAAAGCTTTCAGCATTTCAACCTTGAGTATTTTAGCTGTGGGTTTATCATATATGGCTTTTACAATGTTGAGGTATGTTCCTTCTATATCCACTTAAAGAGTTTTTATTATAAATAAATGCTGAATTTTTTCAGATGTTTTTCCTGCATCTTTTAAGAAGAATTTATGATTCTTACTCTTGGTTTTGTTAATGTAATGTTGATTACATGTTGACTGATGTAGATT
The DNA here is from genome assembly GCF_008692635.1 of Crocuta crocuta. Taxonomy (NCBI): domain Eukaryota; kingdom Metazoa; phylum Chordata; class Mammalia; order Carnivora; family Hyaenidae; genus Crocuta; species Crocuta crocuta. Next base: position 2,597,318 of record NW_027533259.1, on the reverse strand, counting down.
GATTTGTGAATGTCAAACCATCTTTGCAACTGTGGAATTAATCTTACTTTGATCATGGTGTATGACTATGTTAGTGTTGTTGAATTTGGTTTGCTAATTTTTTTGAGGATTTTTGCATCTATGATTCTTAGGGATACTGGCCTATAATTATCTTTCGTTTATTTGTTGTGTGTGTGTGTGTGTGTGTGTGTGTGTGTGTGTGTGTGTGTGTGGAGTCTTCATCTGGTTTTGGTAACAGGGTAATGCTGGGCTATAAACTGAATTTGAAAGTGTTCCTTCCTCTTCAGTATTTTGGAATAATTTGAGAATGATTGGTACCTTCTTTAAATGTTTGACATTACTTAGCCATGAAGCTGTCCAGTTCTGACTTTTATTTCATGAGGGTTTTTTAAAAATTATTAATTCAATTTCATTACTTATAATTGGTCTATTTCAATTATCTATTTGTCATTCAGTCTTAGAAGACTGTGTGTTTCTAGGAAGTTATCTATTTCTTCTAGGTTTTCCAATTTGTTGGTATGTAACGGTTCATAGCAGTAGATTTCTGTGATGTTAGTTATAACTTCTCTTTCGTTTCTGATTTTATTTATTTGGATCTCTATTTTTCTTGATGATTCTTGCATTGATCTTTTCTATGCTTTTTTGGGGGGGGTGTCTCTATTTTATTTATTTCTCCTCTTTATTATTTTCTTTCTTTCTTAACTTTGGGCTTTTATCTTCCTTTTCTAGTTCTTTAGGTATAAAGTTAGATTACTTATTTGGGATTCTTCTTGTTTCTTGAGGTAGGCTGTATCCCTATGAACTTTCTTCTTAGAACTGCTTTTGATGTATCACATAAGGTTTTGAAAAGGTGTATTTCCATTTTCATTTGTTTCAAAGTATTTTTTGATTTTTCTCTTTGATTCCTTCATTGAACCTTTGGTTATGTAGTAACTGCTTAGTCTCCCTGTATTTATTTTTCCAGTTTTGTTCATGTAGTTGATTTCCAGTTTCATACTGTTGTGGTTAGAAAAGATGCTTGATACGATTTCCGTCTTCTTGAATTTGCTGAAACTTGTTTTGTGGTTTCTAACATAGGATCCATCCTGGTGAATGTCCCATATGCACTTGAAAAAAGTGTGTATTCTGCAGTTTTTGGATGAAATGTTCTATATATATATAGATAGATATCTATATATCTATATATATCTATTCACTCCATCTGATCTAATGTGTTGTTTAAAGCCAATGTTTCCCTATTGATTTTCTGTCTGAATGACCTACCCATCAAGGTAAGTGGGGTATTAAAATTTCCTACTATTGTTGTATTGCTGTCAATTACTCCCTTTATGTCTGTTAATATTTGCTTTAATTATTTAGGTGCTGCTATATTAGATACATAAGTATTTACAAATGTTATATCCTCTCAAGGAGTCATCCTTTTGTCATAATATAAAGCCCTTGTCTTTTGCTACAGTCTTTGTCTTAAAGACTATTTTATCTGACATGAGTATTGTTACTACAGCTTTCTTTTCATTTCCATTTGCAAGGAGTAGCTTTTTCTATCCCTTCATTTTTAGTCTGTGTGTCTCTATATCTAAAGTCTCTTGTAGGCAGCATATAAAAAGGCCTTATTTTCTTTTTAATCCACTCAGCCACTCTTTTGATGATTGGAGCACTTAGGACATTTGCAATTAAAGTAATTATTGATAGGTATGTAACTTATTGTCATTCTGTTATTTGTTTTCTGGTTGTTTTTGTAGTTCTCTGTTCGTTTCTTTTTCTGATGGTCTCTTCTTTTGAGGTTTGATGGTTTTCTTCAGTGTTATGTTTGGGTTTCATTCTCTTTATTTTTTGTGTTTCTTTTGTAGGTTTTTGGTTATCTACAAAACCAAGGTTACCATGAGGTTCATAAATATGTATAGCAGTGAAGATTTTTTTTCCTACTATTTGTATTGACTGGAGAAGAATTTTATGATCTGAATAATTTTTTCAGAACTAGATTAACTTCTTCACTTTTTAAATGTATGCAGTGCTACCAAGAAAAGTACTATGAATCTCATCGAGAAGCTTTTAGGGTTTCTTCATCAGTGTTCTGAAGTTTCTTCCTGGTGCTCTAGGACTGGACATTTTCCCGTTTATCTTGCTAAACATTTCATTCACAGGAACTATGTTTTTCTTTCTTCTTTTCTCAATCTTGGCAATTTCAGTAATATCTTTCAATATTATATTCTATATATCCTCTCTGACCTCTCTTTCAGGAATTCCTATTTTTCTAACATCAGAAGAGCCAATTTCTCCCCTATATTTTACATCTTTTTTCTTATATCCAGTGGCCACAAGTTTTGGATAAATTTCAAGGCTCAAATTTCTAGTTTATTAATTTTTTCTTCAGCTATGCCTCTGCTGATATTCAGTAGAGAAAAAAAAATCCATTAAATTTGTTTCAACAATCATATATTTTCATTTCTCACATCTCTATTTTTTCCTCATAAAATCTGTTTTAATTTCTCAAATGCAGTATGCTCTCCTATCCCTTTGAGGATATTAATCATGCTTCTTATAAAATCTCCATTTGCTTATTCTGCTACTTTTATTTTCTCAAATCTTAGTTCTTCAGTTTGATGATTTATAAAATGGAGTTGATATTCTTTTCTTTTTTAATTTTTTAAAATGTTTTATTTATTTCTGAGAGAGAGATAGAGAAAGCATGAACAGGGGCGGGTCAGAGAGAGAGGGAGACACAGAATCCAAAACAGGCTCCAGGCTCTGAGCTAGCTGTCAGCACAGAGCCCGACATGGGGCTCGAACCCATGAAACGTGAGATCATGACCTGAGCCGAGAGCTTAACCAACTGAGTCACCCAGGTGCCCCTGTGGAGTTCCTCTTTAACATGAATACTCTAGTGACAGCAATGAAACAGGATTTTTTTTTTTTTTTTACAAATAGTTTATTGTCAAATTAGTTTCCACATAACACTCAGTGCTCATCCCCATAAGTGTCCTCCTCTATGCCCATCGCCCCCTCCCCCCCACATCCATCAGTCCTCAGTTTTTGTCAGCATTCAAGAGTCTCTCATGGTTTGCCTCTCTCCCTTTCCCCCACCATTTCTGGACCTTGAGGGTGTTATGCTGAGTGAAACAGGATTTTTTAAAAAAAGGTATTTCAATAGTAAAAAATACAATGTTTGCCTTTGGGATGAAACAGAAGTGTACAAAATCTGTATCACAGCAGTGTGTTTTTCTACAAAGCTCCCTCCCACCTAAAGGCAGTCTCAGCTAGGTGAGATACAGTAGTTGCTAATTAAATGATGTGTTTGTAAAGTGACGCCAAAGTTCAGAATGACTTACATAAATTATCAGTGTATTCATTAAAATTTCTCTCTTGCTGAAGTAACAGATGTGTCTTTAGAAAAAAAAGAGAAAAACCTTTAAGATCCCACTTAAAAAAATAAACCTATCAACACTGGGTTTTAGGACAGCTTTGAGATATGAGAGGCAAACAGCTCTCACAACCTTGTGATGTGAGATCAAACAGCTTGACTCAAATGGTAGGAAAACAGGAATATTTGGGAAAGTGGACTCCAAAAAATAGTCATAATGATGGTGGCTTTCTTTTCTTTCTTATGAAGTGTTTTGAAATTATTAGAGAGGACCACATATTCATTTTTCTCTTTCATAATTCTTATGGAAGAAAAACACAGTTAACAGAAGTACAAATATACATGGGCTAACAATTTAATTAACTTATTCTTTAATTTTTTAGTTTTTAAAAAAGTCACCTTAAAGCTAGAAAGCTCAATCAATTCTAATTTACTATCCAAGTTTTCTATTAGAATTTTTAAAATTTTTACTTTTGAGAAAGGGAGAGAGAGAGAAAGAGAGAGACAGAGAAGGAAATACAGAATCTGAAGCAGACTCTTGGCTCTGAGCTGTCAGCACAGAGCCTGATGCAGATTTCGAACTCACGAACTTGAAGATCATGACCTGAGCCAAAGTTGGATGTTTAATCAACTGAGCCACCCAGACACCCCAGTTTTCTGTCTATTTTAGCCAGTGGGCCAATAATGATAAACTGTCAGTGTGGGTGATGATGACTGGGTTGAAGAATGAGAGAAATAGTTAGTAAACCTGGCTGGTTAAACAAAACACATCAAAATTTCACTCCCAGATTCCTAATCTGTTTTTCTTTGTCAGCTCTTACCCTAGGTAAAAATATGTCACATTAATTTGATTTTGTGACAGGATTTCTGTCCTGAAGCTATGATTAAAAATGATCATGACAGCATTCTTTCCTAGACCAATAAAGGAACATTTGGGAGTGAAGGAATGAAGAGAGGGGACACGGACACACACACACACAGGACTAAACCAGCATTTTAATCATCCCTGCAACCACAGAAAACACTACATCCTCTCTTTAACCCCTTATACCTTTATAACTTAATGCCAAGTGGGATGACTGGGCCACCAGATGAGAGCATAAATAAGGTAAATCTGGGGAGTGTGGCCTGATATCCCAGGGGAAAAGCTGCAAACAATCTAAAATGTAGTTGCTAGAATCATATACTAGTTTTAGAACTTAGATGAATTAATTGTATACCAATTAGGGTGGCACAGGTGCTTTTATCAAGCACATTATTTTGTTATTGGAACAGAGATCTACTGACAATGCCAAGGCCTAAAAGTATTAGCCTCTTCACTGTGACGAAAACTCTGATATATCTCAGTACTGAGAAGTGGCCAAAGAGCATAATTGAAACCACCTGAGTCACTGAGTGGATGGAATTTGTTCTGATGTTCCTCTGTGTCTTCACTGACTTTAGCTCTTTTTTCTTGTCTTTTTAAAAAGTTTTTAATACTTATTTTTGAGAGAGAGAGAGAGAAAGATTCAGAAAGAGAGTAAGAGAGAGAATCTCAGCTCTTTTTTCTTGTCTTTTTTAAAAGTTTTAGAAGTTTTTAAAACTTATTTTTGAGAGAGAGAGAGAGAGAGAGAGAGAGAGAGAGACTGACACAAAGAGAGGAAGAGAGAGAATCCCAAGCAGGTCCACACTGTCAGCATGGAGCCTGATGTGGGTCTCGAACTCACAAACTGTGAGAACATGACCCAAGCTGAAACCAAGAGTTGGATGCTTAACTGACTGAGCCATCAGGTGTCCCAGTTTAGTTCTTTTTTCAAGCATAAGTACTTTTAGTTCTCTTTTTGTTTTGGGGGATGAATGATTTGGTTTAACCACAAATTCTCTTATATCACTAGTGCTCTGTGAAAATGGAATGTCTGCTCTGTTAATTGGAGTAATTTTTTGCAAGCTATGTCTCTGTACTTGTAGATTAATTTTCTAAGATATACTGGGTTTCTTCTTAAATAAAATCAATTCCTTTCTAAGCCTTATTCATGGTTCTCTGTACTAAATCTTCACTAATATTACTAGCAGATTACTAGATGGACCATTAATCCATTCAAAACAGCTTTTCTTTTGTTCTCTTATAGATGACTTTGATAATGCAACAGGCTGGAAAAAAAAAACCAGAAAGAAAGCATGGTAGCATAGCGGATAGGTGGGTATGAAGGCCATTATTAAAAATATTTTTGGGGGTGCCTGGGGGACTCAGTTGGTTGAGCATCTGACTTCTGCTCAGGTCATGATCTCACAGTTCACAAGTTCGAGCCCCCTGTCATGCTCTGTACTGACAGCTCAGAGCCTGGAGCCTGCTTCTGATTCTGTGTCTCATTCTCATTCTCTTTCCCTTCCCTGCTCATGCTCTATCTCTCTGTCTCTCAAAAATAAGTAAACATTAAAAAATAAACAAATAAAAAATAAATTTTATCAGAGCACCTGGGTGGTTCAGTTAGTTAAGCCTCCAACTCTTTTTTTTTTTTTTAATGTTTGATTTATTTCTAGGAGAGAGAGAGAGACAGCGTGAGCAGGGGAGGGTCAGAGAATGCAGTTCTTTCTGGGCAATGCATGGGAGGCAGGGAGCCCAAGAGAGACATGGCCTTCTTGCCTCTTGGGCGCTTACAAGTTCCATCCAGTTTTGACTTAATTTGTTGAGGTCAGACAGACATGGCCACCTCAAATGTTGTGTTCTGGAAAAAGTTTCTCACAGTTAATAGCTAAATTATTGTTCTTTTATATTCAGTATAAAATTACATTTTATGTTAACTTCATTCATCTCCATCATAGTCTTAGAAAAGACACACTAAACAATAAGGACCTGATCACATGTGTTTATTGGGAAAAAAAACAACAACAACTAGAATTTCCTTTCCATTCACACTACCTTATAAATTTAGATTCTCTGAACCTATTAATTTTTTTTTCAACTTTAGCTTCCAGGAAGATGCTCCTCAATTAATAGGAAATATCTTAGGGACACAAGACCTAGAAGAAGGCACATGGCTTAGAATGGCCAGAAAATATCACCACCAATAGAATGAAAAGCTCACTGCGCTAGCTCTCTTCTTCTTCAAGTCAGCCCCATATTCCTCCTTTAAAAATCTTTCAAAGATAAATTTTACTCCCTAAACCATTTTTATAGATCAAAACCACATTCCACAGAAAATCAGGTAGCAGCATCTATAAATCTCCGGCCCCAGGGAGACAACTGAGAATCTCAATATAATAGTAGTGGAAACATTTTGTATCCTATACACATTGAAAAAAACTTTCTCCCAGTAAAAGGTGAATAAACGAAAATGAGATAGAAGTGCTTCAGCTGAAGTTAAAAGGTATTTGCAATTATAAATTTTCAACACACAAAAAAATAGTTGATTATTTAATAAAGAATGCTTAGGACAAGTGTGACCTGTTTGTCCTGTCTATGATAAGAATAATCAGCACTGATTTAAGTATGCTTTTGCTATTTAGTAATATGCATTTAAAATATGTTCAGTGGAATAAATATAAGTGCTATGCACAGCATGGGAGATAGCAATTACTTACCCTGTAGGCTGGCTCTCAAATTCTTCTGACCATTGCTCTTGAATATCCTCCGTAGAAAGATCTACATCCCGGGTGGTGGCAAAATTGAACTCGCTGCCTTCATTTCCATGGAAATAAATGGAATTCCCATCTGACTGACAGCTATGCTGTAGATGAAAAGAGAGCATGGGGTGGCTGTTGAATTGGTTTTGTAGCTGTATCTTCTTACTCATGTATAATTAGAGTTTTTAGAGAAGTCATTATATTATTCCCTCTATGACAGACTCTTAAATCAGAGGAGGTTGTTACCTCTTTTTTTGGCTTATTTAATTCAATTACAATTTCTTTCTAACTTATTAAGTTATTACAAAAAAGGAGTCAAGAGGCCATTTGAGCTTTGTCACTTCAGCCTTCGTATGAAACAAGAATATTTTAATTGGCATAATTTCCCATCTTTGCCCAGTCCTTGTCATGGGAATTAAGTGTGATAATGACTTGTCATATATTTTCAATACCATGCTTATGGGCTAAATCACACTGACCTTTTCAATATTCTATATATTTCTGGCTTGCCATTCACACCTTTCACAATTTGTCTGTAAATGGAATGTGAGTGGAAGAGCCAGCTAATCAAAACAGGGAATACAGAAAAGGTCAAAGTAATCCCTGATATGATCGTATATTCTCAGCTACTTTTTGAGTAAAAGTTTCTGACAAGACCTAAGTAGTGCGTGATGCTTACAATAAGGAGCTGGAAAATCAAAATCTCTGTTATTCTCCCAAAGAGCACAAGGTTTACAAAGAATAAAAAAAAAAGAGTTTCTTGTGATTTTTTTTAACCCATATTTTTTCAGCTTAAAGTGAATAGTCAAAGGTAAGATCAAAATCTGAGAAAACTGAATGTTTACTTTTTAAAAAAATGTAACTTTTTATCAACTAGTTTTTGGTAATAAGTCAAGTATACATAAATACTAGTAAAAGAAAGGTCAAACATTCTTTTAAGCGCTATATACTTTCAAAATGAAATAGAAAGGAAGAAAAGTAATTGGATAGAAAATATTCGGTCTTTGGGGCACCTGGGTGGCTCAGTTGGTTAAGCGTCCGACTTTGGCTCAGGTCATGATCTCACAGTTCATGGGTTTGAGCCCTTCGTTGGGCTCTGTGCTGGAACCTGTTTCAGAGCCTGGAGCCTGTTTCAGATTCTGTATCTCCCTCTCTCTCTGACCCTCCCCTGCTTATGCTGTCTCTCTCGCGCGCGTGCGTGCTCTCTCTCTCTCTCTCAGAAATAAATAAAACATTAAAAAAATTAAAAAAAAAAAGAAAATATTCGGTCCAGAGACTAAATTATTTTAGAGCAGGGATCATGTACATTTCATTCCTTGCTGTAAACACAATACTTGGCTTATAGTAGAAATTAAAAAATATTTGTTGAATAATTCAATAAATGAATGATATGGGCTATGTCTTTTCAAGTAATCAATCTTTTATGGAGCACTCACCATGTAGAAGGCATTAAGGAAGGCATTGGTGAAAGGGGTTTATAACGAAGTAGTATAATACATAGTCTTGGCTCTCGAAAAATCCCAGTCTCATTGAGAGATATCAAAGATAGGTCTCAATGCTAGACAGCAGATGGTAAGTGCTAATGAATGAGAGAAGGTAGGAATCACTGTCCAGGGCTGGTCTAAATGCATAGGCTTCATGGATGAACAGGTCTTCAAATTGCTTTAGTATAGATAAAAATCCAAGTTGAATGAACTTGGAATCCATATGAATGAACAACAAAGGTAATAAGTAGGCAAGATCTGGCTGGAGACTGAGAGTAAAAATCTAAAGTAGTAGTCTGAGAGATCTCTAGAATATTCTGTTGGGAGTGATGTCCTAGAATAGGAGAGTAATGTGTGCAAAGAAATGTTTTGTAGTAATTAAACTGGCTATAGCTGGCAAAATCAATTGAAGGAATAATCAGAGTACTCTAATGAAAGAGTAAATAAAGCTTCCAGAAGCTTCCAGAAGTTCAAGAGATTCAGAGCATATGATCTTGGGGGAGTCATTTCACAGTGCTAACACATAAGGCACACCCACGGATCCTGTCGTCATCTTAGATAATACTGTAATGTACAGCATGCATCACCTGCCTGAGACTCTTCTTCACGCCACAGTGAATACACATTATTCATGGATGCTAAACTGAGCTCATAATATGTGATCCTTAACCCACACAAACTGATCAAAACTAGGGTTCGTTTATTTAAGAGTAAACAGAAACTGTCAAGGGGTAAAACCCAAAGATCTACTACTATTATCCTGTAAACACTCCAAAGCTAACTGGAATAACAAACATTAGTTTCCTAATAAATCCACTGAACTCTAAATAACCTATTTCACAATTATCTTCACATTCTGGAATCCGGAACAACTGTCACTTAATGTCTATCAGGAATTAATATAAGGACTCCGGTATCAATGCAAAGGACACATGTAGTCATTGTCTAAGAAAAAGCCATACATGAAATATCTATGTGTGTGAAAATAGAGTAATTTAATTACAATTTAAAAGGACATATTTACATAAGAAGAGTGATGACTTAACATGAAACCTCGGTCATTTCTGGCTAAATACCAATTTAATTATTTAAATTTTGGTTCCATTTGCTTCAGAATTGTTTGTTAATATTTTAAGACTATGTTACAATTGTTTTGCGACTCTTCAAAAATTTATATTAAGATATTTGATATATATTTTAATTTAGTTGAGTTAGAAAATTTAGGTAAAAAAAGTCATTATAAAACTAGATACTGTTTAACTGCATATTGTTAAACTTATTTCAAAAAATTAAAATCAGTTGGTGCTTTAGAAAAATAGAAATAATTTTAAAGGATTTTTTGTTAGTTATTTTGCTGTTACGAAACACATTTGGTAGTTGAATAGACCATTTGTAATTATATAATTATAGAAAATTATCTACCAAATATACATTTTTGACACTGTAATTACAGTAGTGCCAGCATATGAAACACAAGTAACAGTTACCATATCAAGAATAAATAAATCAATTTGAAAAAAATAGTAACATTCACCTTACTTGCACGTTAATCAATTTTCATGCTACTATGATAGGATCTAAAAGCTAGTAGGATCTGTTTTTGGCAAGTTTCCATGAAGGATATAATGGCATGGTTTTTAGCTGTTTTATTATTTCAATAGGGAAGGAGCTGTTCCTTAACAGCATGTAGGAAAAGAATAATAATGCCAAATCTAAACTCAAACAAACAGGGCAGTGGTTTCTAAGTCAGTGTTAGTCATCGCACTGCAAGTCTCCTAATCCTGTCTGTCAGGTTTAAGAGAAGATTCACAGTGAGCTCCATTCTCCCTTCCTAAATAGGCCCAAAGTCCACTGGGTGTAGAGAGGAGGAAGTACTAATCTTTAAATGTTCTCTTCTTCATAGTCTTAGTGCTGCAACACGTTACCAAAAAAAAGGTTGTGACACATGCAAAGTAAACAGCCACAGCCCAGCAGGAGGCGGCTCAACCTCCCCTAGTCCATAGCACTATGCGGCTGTCATTTTCTGGGCAGCAGGGCCTGGAGATGCACAGAACACACACACACAGCAACGGATGGCTCCCTGACTCCCCACCGTGCTGAAGAGAGCAAGACACAATTTCTGTTTCTGCCATTCTGAGCAGAGCCCAGTGCATTCAAGGTTTGGAGTCAGGGTAATGCAAAACAGCAAGGTAATATTGGGCCTATAAAATAGGGGGTAGTTGGTGTGAAACTGGTGTGTTCCTGAGCCATCTGAGCAGGAATAAGCCTACTGAGAAGTTGACTATATACAGAATCCTGTATTTAAGAATCCTGTGAAAGGGGGGCACCTGGGCCACTCAGTCAGTTAAGCATCTGACTTCAGTTCAGGACATGATCTCATGGTTCGTGGGTTCGATCCCCGGCTCTGTGCTGACAGCTTGGAGCCTGGAGCCTCTTTCAGATTCTGTGTCTCCCTCTCTCCCTGCCCCTCCCTTGCTGTGCTCTATCTCTTTCTCGAAAATAAATAAATATTAAAAAAAAAAAAAAGAAGAAGAGGAAAGAAAAGAATCCTGTGAAAGGTAGGGGGACAGTTTAGGGTTCTCATTCTGAGGATTCCTAAATCAATTACAAGGCAAGTTAGAGTTTCATGTGATTTCTATTTTAGGATTGGCCACAGGGGCTCAAAATCTTAGAATGGGCTTGGTTTCCCAGATATTCTCCAAGCTAAGAATGTATGCCTGAATGCATCTGGATTGGGATAGAATCCCTGGACCGCTGCTTGTTTGATATTGCATCTCTGCCTCTGGATGGCGATCCATGGCGTGCTTGGTTATGGGGTTGCTCGAGCCCTCCCCTAAAATTTACTTCATTAATTCGGCACTTACAGGAATTGAGGAGATGAAGATTGGAAAAGAACAAAATACTAGACACCAAACACAATCAAGATGGCAAAGAATGAAAACTCAGTTGCTATCCATCCTTGAGGAGTTTGAGGATTGGAATCAGAAGGTATGTTCCAACTCATTTGCTCTACTTAATAGCTACATGGTTTTGCACAAGTCAGTTGCCCCTCTGAGCCTCAGTTTCTCAAGCTATAGAATAGTATCAATAATATCTATTCCCTATAGGTGCTGTTAGAAACACAATACTACATATGGAAGTGTGTTTTTGAAACTTCTGTGTGGTATAAAATAATCACCATTTTATTTCTGGATATGCATTTTTTCCAAAAATAAGCTATTATATTCCATACTCTTAGCAGCAGGTGATAGAGAAATAGAAACATATTTAAATCTATTTTTAATTGTGTTTCTCATTAGAATAGTCATTAAAATTCTTCAGATCAACTTAAAACCTTTAGTAAAATGTAAAAGAATATGACCCACAAGATCATATGGCAAAAATACTGCAAACATTCATTCACTTTAAGGGCAGATAGAACAATCAATTAGATTCAAAAGCTCTCCAAATTTTGGCAGATTACCAAAAATTCTGAGGACAGGAAAATTTAGTAATGCAAGAAACTTGTTTCCACTTTTCTTACAGATGAACTTGCACTGTATAATATCAGTAAACTATATTTAAAGTCCAAGCAAAACGTGCATTGAAAGTATGGAAAGAATTTCAGGAAATTGCTCTCAGTGATTTTAATACCCAGCTGTTCTTGTTCAGCATCTATTCAAATTCATGTCATTTACATGCAATAGCAATAAAAATCTAAACCAGTTCAAAGGACAATTAAATGTCTAACTTTGCAAAATATATGAGCTCTTGATATGATAAAAACAAGAATATTTTGGAATTCAGGAGTACTTTGAGTATACTAAAAATCTATCAGAATTTTTTTGAGCAAATGATCATAAAATTTTACTTCCTGAGTCATAGCTTTTGACTGACTTATGGGGACTATGTATTAGGTAACTATAATTGAATTCGGGGCAAGATAAAGGTATAAATTCTGAAGATGGCTCTAAATATTTCTATTTCTAGCCTTCCTAAGGTACATTAATTATGATACTAATTATAATTATTTTTACTTTGTGCCATTATTTTAGCACTGATCAATGACATAAACTTTATACTTCTGAGTACTAGAGATCTCCAGTTTTTAAAAATCTCTTAAATATAGTCCTTATTTATTTGTATTTGTCAATTGGAAACTATTTTCCTACTTTGCAGTTAAGTGGGTTTCCTTTACTTGAAAGGCAGAACACAGTGTAGCTAGGTGACAAGAATTTGCCATTCAGAAAAGCATCAACAGGAAACATCAGTGCAAATTCCTCAATATAACAAGTCCTTGGCCACAATTCAGGGCAACATTTTTCTAAGGTTGCTGCCTATACTCTGCTGAAAACAGTAATGGCTTCACCTCTGTACTTGTAAAAGTACTTGCAATCGCCCCCACCATAGTTTAATTAGGTTTTCCTCAAAGATGAACACTGAGGCCCCTCTTACCTCCTCCCTGGGGTCTAATGGCCCCGAGGATTCTTTTCAGGCGTCTGTAAGGTTACAATTTATTTTTTTTGACGATATTCTTTTTTGTTGGAATGAGTATATGGGGCATTTGGGCAATGCCAGCTTGCAGGGAGCTGGTGGCAGATGGAATGAAATCTGCCTGGTATGGCTTCCCCTCCACATGCGCAGAGAGCCATCCATTTCCTCCATTAAGGAGTTGTCACTCAGCCCACCCAGCTGGAAGACCATTTTTGATAGCCAAGCTGGCTGGTGGCAGACAATTCAGATACAAAGTGCACTTTAAAAGGAAGCTAAAACATCATTTGTAGGAAAATTGAAAATGCATGGCTTCCACCACAGCCAATTTTTTAATGACTGTAATATTTTAAGTGATTATTTTTGCCACTTCAGATTGCTCCTTAGAGAGAGGTTTTTTAATTAAAATCTAGGCAATGCAAATAGATGAGATGTGAGGAGCAGAGGAAAGAGAAATAAGATGAATAAAATTAATTAAAATAGCATTGTTGGCAGAGTCGTAAATTAGCCAATGTCTGGCTGGAAATAAAATATATTGGTACAGGAGTTTCTGGATTAAAGTGAGATGTGTGATAGAGTGATTGGAAATCGACTGACTTATAGCCTGCACATCACCGTGCTTCCTAAGCCTTTCACTGTGCTATTATCACATAGAAATACATATTTTCTACATCCTGGTTCAATGGTCTTTAAAGGTACAGACTTTTTTTTTTTAATATTTTTTATTTATTTCTAGGAGAGAGAGACAGCGTGAGCAGGGGAGGGTCAGAGAGAGAGGGAGTCACAGACTCTGAAACAGGCTCCAGGCTCTGAGCTGGCAGTCAGCACAGAGCCCGACGCGGGGCTCGAACCCATGAACCGCGAGATCATGACCTAAGCGAAAGTTGGACGCTTAACAGACTAAAGCCACCCAGGCGCCCCTAAAGGTACAGACTTTCATGTGGTATTTAAAAAGTCAAAATAGGAAAAGAATGATTTCTCTCATAAGGCAAAATGAATTTCTGTCATTTTCCACATATTCAATTTCTAGGTAAGTTAACGCCAGTTAAAAAACCAAAAACTTGGCCATGAACACAGTCCAGGTGCAGGAGGGCTGAAGTGCATTTTCTCTAGTCAACACAATAGATTCAACCATGGTGAGTGAATTTTAGGGAGCTTAAAGAGTACTTTTTTTTCTCATTATTTTCTGGATTCATTTAGCATTCACATTTGAACCACTTTGTACCAAGATTCATAAAGATTCAATTTATGGTATATTTTGTGACATGTGTATAATTACTTGGCAATAGTTATGACAACTCTAAAATGGCAATAGTGACAGATTTGAATTGGAGTAATGAGAGTAAGAATAACAATGTAAAATTCCATAGGGCAGTTGTTAACCTTGTCTATGGGGATCAACTTGACTTTCACAGGGTCTGAGGTTTTCAGACTTGCCTTCTCGAATTAAGGCCGAGGATGCCAGGCACAATTGGGAGGCTGCAAGAGACTGGGGAACGAAAGGGCTGGCTTTATAGTAAAACATACTTGGCTATGAAAACCAAAACAGTTTGATCTTGGGGAACCCATTTGGCCTCTCTGGCTGTTTTTTCATCTGTAAAATGGGAGTAATGGTGAGGATTAGATGAGATACTGTAGGTAGCATGACTATAAAGACTAGTCAATCTCAGGAAATCAGCAAATTGCCCCCATCTTCATTCATTCACTTAACAAACCTCACTTTAATTAATTAGTGATTAAATGTGTCAGCTTCAGACCAAAACAAACAAATAAAAGGGTGCATCAGTCAGGGAGGCTCTTGGGACTTGTTTAAACAGCTATTTTCAGTAGACTTTATCAAAATGACTGGAGTCCATGTTATTGCCACCCTTGTCATGGTGATTTGGCTCAATTCCATGTTTCACTAATGCTATTCCACATTAATTACTGTACAAATAGGCAGCATTGGAGGGAAATTGTGAAAAGCACACTACTTATGTTTAACCCTTCATCCCCAAAGTACTCTTATTAGCTTGACAAATTATATTCTGGCTCATTCTACAATGTCATGCATCCACCTCTTGGGGGAAACATGACAATAAGAGCAAGGCAATCCAAAGTGAAGAACATCCCAAGCAAAGGGAATTTAGGTAGACAGCATGCAATTAACCAAGCTGGAATCTGGCCAGAAAGTCAGCATTAACATTCCGATTCTTAATGGGAAAAGACATGGGAACATGGTCTAGCCACAAGTCTTACTGAGCTCAGGTTTATCCTCATTAGAGAGCCGGGACTGAAATCCCTCAAGTTACACTCCAGATAGTTTCCAGTACAGCGACTTGCAAAGGACATTTCTGGAAAGCTTATCTGATTTCCTCCTATTTGCCCTTGTACTCTAAAAAATATAACCATTGAACAGATTGTTGAAAACTTTTTCTGGGGTGCTTAATTTCTGTAGGATGACTTGGTCATGATAGGAGACAGACATTGATCTGCCAGGGGAACACAGCCCCCGAAATGCACGTTTTAAAAGTGAATCCTGCCTTAAGTGCGATCATTCTTTCTGCCATTTGTCTAAAGATTTTTTTTCATTAGCCTCAAATTGCATTAAGACTCTATAGTTTCAAAAAAAAATTATATTTTTCATAATTCAGACATAATAACCTTTATTCTCCATTAACAATTCAACAATCTGTGACAAAAGTGTTAGGTGATGGCAGAATCTCAGAATGAAAACTCCAGTTCTTATTCAGGACTGGAGATTTGCCTCACACCCACTGGGACAATGAATTTGGCAAATGCTTAATGTACAAGAGCTATAAGAAAATTAATAGACTCTCCTGTTCTGACTTAATGCTTCTCCTTAATGGGTTGTTGATTTACCTAATGGCTGTTGTCTTCATTAGGGCCTTTGGTGTTTGTTAAACAGGAAAATTGTCTTATTATTCCATATTTATCAACAGTAGATATAGTAAAAAGAAGGCAATCTGTTTAAATGGAAGTTGTAATAGAGACAAGATTAACGTATGACCCTTCTAAATTCTCTGTAAACTTAATGATTCTAAATCCCTGGCATAAATTGAAAAAGTTTAAAAAGTACTTTTTAAGGAAATTTGTTTTAAATACATGGGATTGTATCACAGCCTATTCTAAAGGACAAAGCTTCAGAACAGAGTCTGTGACATTTAACTTTGATTTACTTCTCACCACAAGTTGACATAAATGTGGAGAAGGAGTAATCTGGAATTCTTAGCTATCCACACAATGAACTAGGGTAATAAATAGAGAAAGATTAGCAGGTTCAGGCACAGCAATCAGAGTGGGAAGATTTCTTAAAAATAAAAAATAGGGCGAACAGCACCTATCTGACAGTGATCTGCATTTAATCTGTGGGTCAATTCCAGAGTTGACAGAAGCCAGTGATTTATGCCTTTGCAAGACGAGAGTAACCAGGACAGCTGAGCAGATATAAACATTTATTAATGGTGAGTGAGCAAAACACACATACACACTCTCTCTCTCTCTCCCTCTCACACACACACACACACACACACACACACACACACACGTATACACAGTACCAAAGAGACATGAATGATTCATGCTTTCAAAATACAAATTTTGGCTGCCACCAAAGATGAGAACAAACAAACAAAATGTTAGCACCTACTTGACTAATACTTGCCTCCATGGTATATAGATTCATTTGGAGACTCTGCTCTCATGGGGTACTATTAAAGTATGAGGAAAACAGGAAAAAGAAATTGAAAAAAACAAAAACAAGAAACTTGCTCACAGCTCTTTCCTCATCATTTTCCCCTGGGTTCTCCTGTGAGTGCTTCCTTGATCTCTGCAGCCCTTCTCTTTGATGGTGAGTTTCAGAAAGAAGGACACAGCAGCTCCCGGCTGGTCATCCAGAAACTTACATTTAGTGTTTCTCTTTGAATCTGAAATTAAGGATGTTCTCAGATTGCAGGATGTATGTTTGAGGAGCTGGAAAGAGATGACTTTGGTGGATTTGTCCAGATGTTTCCAAGAGTGACTAAGGAAAATGGAGCACTGGCCCTCCATTTACAGACACCCTATGTTTATCTACTGTAGACTTAAAACTTGGATAATAAGGCCTTCCTCATAGTTCTGGCACCTACGAAGCATTCATGAAACACCATCATCACTATTACTCCTATTATTGTTGCTACTATGATTTATCAACACAGGGCTCCTATTATTATTTATTATGATCTAGTATCCATGCTAGTGTAAGTATCATTCCTGGATATGAGAATCCTACCCAAGGTGAAATGCTGATCCTTGAGACTACATGTCTTAACTGGAAAGGGCTAAAAAATCGGTTCACTTCCCTTAAACCTTGATGGTAAAACCAAGACCACTGTCATAGAGCTGGAGCACCAGAATCTGCCTTAAGATTAATCATTCCCATGCTTCAGGCATGAGGAATGTGGCACAGACACCCAAAGTCACCTACCAGAGAGGCACTACCGCATGATGGCAGCCATGGTAGTGACAGTTTTTCCATCGACTGCAGATAAACTGGCAGAGTGTCCTCTGTATCTTTTGAATAGGAACAACCAACAATTCTCGATTATTCTAGAAATCATATATAAAAGCTGAAAAGGGATGCAATATTCTGTAAATGAAGGGAAAATCATCTTAACCAATAATTATGACAGGTGATTCAATACTGAGTGGGCTTCAGTCGGCTTGCCTTGGGAGTCCATGATCTGCTTACTCTGGGAGATTGCTAATGAGGGTGGGACTCTGGGGAGCTTTTTAACTTGCAGCACTGTATTTATTGGCATTTAGAGCCCCACCTACTTGGTCATGAACAAAGGGTTGCTTAGGGATTTGTGGGAAATAGAACATTATGATGGTAATTAGAAGCATAAGAATGTGGTGTGCCTTTTCTTCCACATGGGCAAGACTTCTGGAAAAACACTGTAAGATGAGTCAGGCAAGGCCATGAACTTGTAAAGAGAATGGAGGAGAAACACAGAAAGCTGTATAGGGAGAATATATTAATTCCATAACCTCTGGCAGCTTACCAACCCCGAATCAAAAAGCACAACAAATGTAAGGCCAGATTCTGTATTAAAAGCCAATTCTGTTATACATCTATTTCATATTACTAAAGAGCCAACAGATGGTAATGGCCTTCTACCAACCCAGGGCAGATTTAAACTGGTGACCTATAATTGCAATTCTCCAGATCACATAAACTCCTTAATTACTCTATTTGGTCTTACATCATTCTGCCCTACTTGAGATAAATAAGAATAGGCTCAGATGAAATGAATTAAATATTCCTAAAGAAACAAAAAAAAAAGTCTAAAGAAGACAAATATGCACTGAGAATGTGAATCATTTTCATCTTTCCTATTTGACCTGACACCCTCAAACATTATTTTCAAGTCATCAACTAGACAGTTTATATACTCACTACTTTCTATTCCCTTGTTTTATGAACCATGGCATTTAAAAAATCTTTGTTGTTAATAAAAAAAAACTTCTTTGAAGTGCCTGGGTGGCTCAGTCACTTAAGTGTTTGACTCTTGAATTCAGCTTCGGTCATGATCTCACAGTTCATGAATTTGAGCCTTCCACTGGGCCCTGCACTGACAGTGTGGAGCCTTCTTGGGATTCTCTCTCTCCCCCTCCCCTGTTCATACACTCATGCTCTCTCTCAAAATAAATAAACTTTAAAAAATATTAATAATTCCAATCACATCAATGGCATTGAAATTTAATTCCAATGGAAACCATTTATTTTGATTGCCAAAGCTTACACGTATAAGCAACACTTGTGTCCAACCTAATCATTTTAATGCATTTGATTCTGATAGTACTTCAATGACATATTGTGAGGTCAATATTTTTCTATGCTATTTTTTCCCCATCCTCATAATCAGAGTGATCGGCTCAATCCTTTGCCTTCTACAAAATTTTCCTTTATATTCATATCCTTGTGGAGCTTATTCTCAAAGTTTCAATAAAGAAGACACTTTTATTTATTTATTTATTTATTTATTTATTTATTTATTTATTCAACACTTTCTATGTGCCACGGACTGTTCTAAGAGTTTTATATGTATTTTCTTATTTAATCATCACAGCTTGGGGTGAATACTGTTATTATCCCAGTTACTGAGGAACTGAGAGGTTAAATAAGTGTCCGCCAAACACATGGCTAATAAATGGTAAAGCCAAGACTTGAACCCATAGAGTTAAGCCCATTTTCTTAACAGTTTTACTGTCTCTAGTTCCATTCACAATATCTTCAGCTGCCTTCAAGTCATCATTGAATATGAAATTCATTTTCTTTTCTCATAAACTAGATCTTGGTATTTTTTCCAGCTTTTTATTCATTCAGTTAACACCTAATAACAAGCCATCACATGCCAAACACAGGAGATTCAAAATTGACTGAAATAGCCCCTTAGCTTAAGAAGCTAACGTTATAACCAAGGAGACAGAAACATAAACAACTGGAAAGCAATGTTGTCAATTCTTTCATGGGGGTATACATCCCATGTAACAGAATACTGAAATGGAGCTAGTTTTGCATCTTGAGGATCCAAGAAAATGGTGGCAACTACTTCACATTCTTTTTTTTTTTTTAATTTTTTTTAATGCTTTATTTATTTCTAGGAGAGAGAGAGAGAGAGAGACAGCATGAGCAGGGGAGGGTCAGAGAGAGAGGGAGTCACAGACTCCGAAACAGGCTCCAGGCTCTGAGCTGGCAGTCAGCACAGAGCCCGACGCGGGGCTCGAACCCACGAACCGCGAAAGTCGTTCGCTTGACCTAAGCAAAAGTCGGACGCTTAACCGACTAAGCCACCCAGGTGCCCCTACTTCACATTCTAAGGTGAGGGAATGGACTAACTACAAGGACCTAGTGAAAGAGGTGGTAAAAGGGCTTAGTCACTCACTCAAATTGCAGGTATACAAGCTTAAAGTTGATGTGAGTAGGAAGCTGGACAGCAGAGAAAGGATTTCTTTACAGAGGGTTGGTGATGCACCGTAAGTCCTAACCATGACCGTATCAGGGGAGAAGGGTACCTTCTTTTCTCCTCAAGCCTGGGGCATTGGACATTGAGGGTGGCACTTGGACAGTATACTGTATGGGCTTGGACTAGTGCCTGGAGCTGCCTGGAAGATGGCTAGGGAAGAAGAGGGATGTGCTTAGAAGTTAACAGCTTTCCTCCCAATCATTGATCCAAGGCAATTATGTACTATAGAGTAGACTTGGGCCCATGGACACAAGAAACTGCCTAGTTTTTCTAAGATCCTGTCCCACAAGGCTCCCTGGAGAGGCAAAAGGCACTCAGCAGAAAGAGGTTATAGCGTTAACCAGAGGCCCAGTGGCTGAAAATGCACACAAGCATGAGACATGCATTGAAGAATGGCAGGTGAGAGATTTCCCAGCATCAGTGAGGACTGGGGAGATTTCCAAAGAGCCCAAAGGTAGACTGAAGAGAGAGCCAGCTTTGATCTCTTGCTAGGTCAAGAAAGCAGTAATTCCAGTAATCACTATCTGCCTCTTGCCTCTTCTCCTTTCTGCAGACCCAGCCCTGGAGGATTCAGGGGCTGAAACTCATGAGGGAGGTGAGGAAGAAGAAGGAACTGATCATTGTCTCCATCCCCCTTGCAGCAGACCCAAGCTGGAGGATGGAT
Source organism: Crocuta crocuta (assembly GCF_008692635.1). NCBI lineage: Eukaryota > Metazoa > Chordata > Mammalia > Carnivora > Hyaenidae > Crocuta > Crocuta crocuta. The sequence goes on along the minus strand of NW_027533259.1, from coordinate 2,576,729 downwards.
AAGCTATTGATGAAACTTGGAGCTTAGATTCCAACAGTAAACTGATCATATCTGTGATTGAACTGAGACTATTTGGGAGACTAAAGTGATTGGATGACTTATTTGGTCTACCTGCAGTCTTGGAACCCACAAAGAGGGCAGAGAGAAAGAAGTTATCAGACTTCAGACTTCTGAATGCTGCTGAAAGAAGCATTCAGACTGAATCTGAATGGTCACTGGGGGACACAGAAGTACCTGTTTTCCACAGCCAACCTCCAGCCCCAACTCCTGCTTGTTCAATCTAATAGTTACACTGGCACAGAGAGGATGGAGACATTAACTATGCAAAAGTACACACAGACAATGAGATTGGAACTGGGCCCTTAAGGAAGCTGGGAATTACTAGGCAGAGAAAAAAGAATGGTGGAAAAGTATGTCTGAAGTGTGGGAGCATGAAATGTTGTGCTATATGAGGCTGGAGCACAGTGGAGCAGGAGACAAGGGTGAGAAGTTAGGCTGGACCTAGATTGGAAAGGGCCTTGAATTAACTTGTGAGGGAGCATCCTCCACACGGGAGGCCATCAAAGGTCTTGGGTATGGGGGAGCATCATCACGGCATTTCTGTGAACGAATGATGCAGGAGTTCTGTCAGTGGCATCCCTCTGTATGACCCTTGTCTCTTAACACCCTGTGAAAGGCAGGACGCTGCCATGAGATTTTTCTTGGAGCATCCTGCCATTCTTATGCTATTTCCCCTCCCATACAGATTACGGCAAATGCCTCGAGCCTCCATAAGAAAGACATTTTAATACTCCCATCCCCTAAGTTCACTTTAGGTCAGCATTCAGTACCTGTGATGGACCAGTAGCTAGGACTATGAACATGAAATCAGCTGTTAGAGTGTGAGAGAGAAGAAAGAGACCAGTGCTTGGCATGAACTTACTAAATTCTAATGTATAAAAATCAGTCCTCTGGAGGAAGGAATGTGCACTACAGATGGAATAAAGCTAGAGCAAGATGAAGAAATAGGAGAACAATAATTTTTTAACCTACAGTCAGAGAGTGATGGGGAAGAAAATGGGCAGATAATTTAAATAATGGATGTTGAGAAGAAACATAGGGCAAACTGAATCAGGCCACTTTATATTTACGACCTGTAAGAGCAAAGCCATGTGGTGACTAAAATCACGATCAAGTCAGATTCCTGTATTTGAATCCTTGCTCTCCTATGAGTGAGAAGGATATTTTGGACAAGTTACTCAACACCGCTATGTCCGCTTTCCACATCTGTAAAATGGAGCTAACATAGCACCTGCTCTATGGGTTTACAAAGATAAAATTATATGAGAGGATATATATTTTATTTAATTAATTAATTAATTTATTTNCATGAGAGGATATTTTATATATATGTAAATATATATATATATAGGTGTGTGTCTGTGTGTGTGTGTGTATCTTGTGTGTGTATGTATGTACGCACCTGAAATATTCAGTGCTCAGTAAAAAGTAGCCCTTATTAGGGGCGCCTGGGTGGCTTAGTCAGTTGAGCGTCCGACTTTCGCTTAGGTCATGATCTTGCGGTTCGTGGGTTCGAGCCCCGCGTCGGGCTCTGTGCTGACTGCCAGCTCAGAGCCTGGAGCCTGTTTCAGAGTCTGTGACTCCCTCTCTCTCTGACCCTCCCTGCTCACGCTGTCTCTCTCTCTCTCTCTCTCCCCTAGAAATAAATTAAAAAAAACATTTAAAACAAAAAGTAGCCCTTATTATTTAGACTAAGAGTAGTCTCTCTGGCTTGGACATTTTTTCCTCAACTAAACTCTGTTTTGTAATTAAGCAGACTTTCTCAATAGCTGTTAAGCTCACTCTTTAATTTAGTTAAGATGTAAACATCTTGGAAACTTTTACTGAACACAGAAAAGATAGTATGTAGATAGAGCAAGCAAACAAACATAATTCTCAAAACTTCAAGTCCAAAGTAAAGCAATGTTTAAAAGATGCCCTGAATCAACAGGAGCATGGAGATATGCTTATGTTTTTTAAGCAGTGTATTCAGTTTTCATTTCAGAGGCCACTAAGTAAAGGAACAATATTTAAATTTTTTTTATGTCTATTTTGAGACAGAGAGAGAGAGACAGAGTGCAAGCAGGGGAAGGGCAGAGAGAGAGAGAGAGAGAGAGAGAGAGAGAGAGAGAGAGAGAGAATCCAAAGCAGGCTCCAGGTTTCGAACTGTCAGCACAGAGCCTGACGTGGGGCTCGAACCCATAAACCGTGAGATCATGACCTGAGCCAAAGTCAGATGCTTAGCCGACTGAGCCACCCAGGTGCCCAAGGAGCAGTATTTAATGAAGAAATTTCATATAATTTATATAAACAGTTTTTATTTCTAGAACTTTACATCACCTGGTAAAAGCATTTTTTTTTCATGCTCAGATGTTTGAGCCAGAAAGCAAAAGCATAGACATGCAGATTAGTTAAAATGACAATTCTTCGATTTTATTATTGCAAAGTTTTCAAAAAAAAGCAACAGAGAAAAATTTCTACCTGATAACCAAGTCAAAGAGCATGCTGTATTATAATGTTTTTTTTTCATAGGTCACTAGGGAAGTCTCAAATGTGTGAATGGTAAGCTTGAGAGTAGGATGAGGGACCACAAAGCAAAACTACAACCCACACAAAGTTTTAATTTAATTGAACATCACTACTGAAGCAAAACCACATTTCATGCATTTTTATCATGGGTGGTACTAAAATATAATCCATTAAGAAACCAAATGGTTATTAGATTAGTATAAAAGCTTGTAAAACAGGCATAAAAATTGCATTTTATAGTAAAGGAGTTGAAGTGATAAAGGATGTGAATCCCAGGCCCTTAGGTCTCCATTCATTTCCCGCGTTTTCATATCTTCTTGCCAATGTTGAACAACGTCAACAGAAATCCTTCTTAATCAAGTGGTTGTGGGATATGACATGGGATATCTTTACAAAGGTTCTTTTCTACATCCATACAAAAGGAATCCATGGACTCTCTGTAAAGGGGCCGAGGCTTTATAGTCTTTGTCAGAATGAATTTCCATAGGTTTACTGAGTGTTTTCCCACATTAAGCAAGGAGGATGTCTGTTCCTAATGCCAGTCAGTTGTGTGGCTGTACCAACTTAAAGTAAAATGTCTAGCATTTGATCTGTTAAGAAGGAAGTTATTGTGTCAGGGGAGTTCTTGTGTTGAAGGGTTTCTAAATAATTTAGGATCTGTCTTCTAGAATTAGAAAAATGTATGAAAAGGAGGTGAGCATCTTAGATATTTATATTCTACTTGCAGAGCTACTCCTGTGATCTCACCTCCTCCATGCAGCACAGGATTTTTTTGTACTAGTGAGTCCCATTTTAAAAATTCTCCAGGCTGTAGCTTCACTTTATTTTCAGATATTAGAAACTTGAGTGGTGCAGTCAAGGGTCTAGTGGCATTCTTGATATCACCTACACACAAATTCTTGTTCCACACACTCTGGGCAGGCAAGTCCATGACTTCAATTTCTATCCAAAAGGCTGATAATTGTCAAACTTCCTCTGAGTTCCTGATTACTTTATCTAACCTCCCACCAAATATTTCTTCTTGCCTGTCCCCAGGGTTATCAAGATCAACATGTTTACAGTGTGCAGCAGAGTGACTATAGTTTATGATACTGTGTTGCATAGTTGAAAGTTGCTAAGAGAAGAGATCCTAAAAGTTCTCATCACAAGAAGAAAATTTTGTAACTATGTGAGCTGATGGATGTTAACAAAATTTATTGTGATGATCATTTTGCAATGCATGCAAATATTAACTTGTTACATTGCACAACTGAAACTACTATAATATTATATATCAAATATATCTCAATTAAAAAAGATGAACATGGGGGCGCCTGGGTGGCTTAGTCGGTTAAGCGTCTGACTTTCGCTTGGGTCATGATCTCGCGGTTCGTGGGTTCGAGCCCCACGTCGGGCTCTGTGATGACTGCCAGCTCAGAGCCTGGAGCCTGTTTCAGTCTGTGACTCCCTCTCTCTCTGACCCTCCCCTGTTCACGCTGGCTCTCTCTCTCTCCTAGAAATAAATAAAACATTAAAAAAGAAAAAAAAAAAAAGACGAACATGTCCAGGGTGAATTCCACTCCTGCTCCTCCTTTTCTGTTTCTTGTTTCCATGAACGGCACCACTGTCCACCAGCTGCCCAAATCTTGTCCTCGACATATGCTATTCCCTCATTTCTATCGGTCCCCAATCTTCTCCATTCCCTCTCCTTAAAAACTCTGAAATCCATCCACATTCTCTCCTAAGTCTGGCCAACATGATCTCCCACTGGATTTCTGTGACAAGCTGCCTCCGTGGTCTCTCTACATGTATGTTCTGCCTTCCATTCCAGCCTCCATCCTCAAAGTATCGTTAAAAAATAAAATCTGATTGTTATACTCGTTTGGAGCAATTCAGTGACTCCCTATCACTTCCAGGATAAAGTTCAAACTCTATAGCAGCTTGCAAGATGTTCAAAGTTTTGTCACTGGCCACGTCTCCAGACTCAACTATTCCAAGTTTCAACTCAAACTCTGTTAGACAACTATTTTAAACATTGTTTAAGACCTTCGCTTTGTGCTCTCACCATCCAGCCTTTGTGTATGAGATTTCTGATTTTAGAAACACTATTCCTTCCACCTGGCCAAATCCAAACTGCCTTTCAGCCTCTGCTTAGATTCCCTATTTGGAGTGCTTTCCTAATCCCTTGGGTCAGGGTTTGCTATTGTATATTGTACTTCCGGGACACTCTAACTTTCCCAGCAAATCATGGAAATTACGTTGTTTTGTATTTGCACGTTGACATATCTAACTACCCCCACTAAGTTGACAACCACATGAAGGAAAGAAACATATCTGCCTTTCTGTGGTTATATTCTCTAGGCTCAGCCAAGGACATAGTACAGTGGGTCCTCAAAGATACTTATTAAATGGATGAGTAAGTGAATGTTTTTGTACCAATGACTCCCCATCCTTAAAAGAGAAGGTAACATAAATAAGAATATTACCTATTCCTTTACCAATGGATTTGGTAAGAATAGTTATCTTTGATTTGATTTATTAATAAGCTTTAGGTCTCAGAGGGGAGGAGAAGAAACAAAAAAGAGCTCAAACCTTAACTGTAGCTCCTGGGAAAAAAAGCCAGTTGCCGGTGTCTACTGGATCAAGATTGTCTTCTAAAATGACTTGTCTGTGAGCTGAGTTGATGATTAGGATGTTATCTAAGGCCCAGCAGGCTTCATACACTTCGCCTACGTGGAGACTTTCCTGCTTCCACTGAAACTGGACGTTCTCCCCTTTGGCGTCTTCAGGAAGGTAGAGGATATGGATGATTGTGCTGATGTTGGAAGGGGCTCTGGAACAGATTGTGAGATGGGAGTTGGTGCCATACAATCAAGTGGCTTATAATAAAGGAACCATCAAGTTCAACAGTATCCATCTTTTCTTATAGATCAAGTTTGTTTTTTAAATAAAACTGTAGTTTCATTATCTTAATATTATATGTATTACAGATTAAATACTCATAATCCCACAGCCCTTAAATCTTTTGGGATATGCTGATGATTAAGATGTCCATATTAAGTGATGACAGTTTTAACGTTAAAAGTCTTCAAGAGCTTTACTTTTTTTAAATTTCATTTTGAGTTAGTTTACATACAGTGCAATGTTGGTTTCAGGAGAATTCAGTGATTCATCACTCACATACAACACCCAGTGCTCATCAAGTGCCCTCCTAATACCCATCCCCCACCTACTTCCCTCTGTCAATCCTCAGTTTGTTCTCTATCATGAAGAGTGTCCTGTGCTTTGTTTCCCCCGTTCTCTTTTTTTCCTCCCTCCCATATGTTCATTGTTTTGTTTCTTAAATTCCACATATGAGTGAAATCATATGGTATTTGTCTTTTCTGACTGACTTATTTTGCTTAGCATAATACATTCTAGCATAGTCAAACTATGGAGAGCTTTACTTTTAATACAAGGCAGACACTGAGTATATTCAGGTAAGCCAGTAAAGAAATAATGGAAGAGAAAATGACACACACTTCTATAGTTCCTTCCAAAAAAAAAGTGTCTCCGGCACAGGTTTTTCCATGTGGTAGACACTAAATCAAATTCCAATAACTCAAATAATCTCATAGTTTATTTGATACTAAAAAAATGAGAAAAAACTATAAATGTATTTTCTTAATTTTCATTCTTACCTTGAACTTTTATATATCTATGAGAGACCACTACTGTATATTGTTTTTATAATCAGTCTTTGCCTAATATTATTTTACTTCTAGTAACCATATACATTTTTATTTGTTTGGCCTATATGAATTTGAGATTTGCTATGAAAACTAAATGCTCTGTAAATCTTTACAACTTCATGCAGGTCAGTCTTTAAAAGCTTGATATAATTTAACATGACTTTTACAGTGTATCTGTTAGAATCCAGGCCCTTCTGCTATATGATAAAAGTACTTTTATTAAACATTTTATTCTACCAAAGAAGAAGCCTGCTATAGCAAAAATGATTGCTTTTAGCCAAGATTAAAAGTGGTACTAAAATGTAAACTAGTGGTACCCTGGGCTTACTATAAATTAGTTTTGAAAGGACTATAGAAAAGATGTATTTTTCATTTACCACTGAAGCACATATATATCCAAAGAATTGTCAGTGTAGGTTACAGATGGTGTACCTTACCTTTGGTGGTAATCAATTGCCTTTTCTTTTAAAATATTTCATAATGACCATGTTTTTTGCTTCAAAAAGAACTTAAACCAATGAAAATAGTATATTTTAGTTTTAGGAAGTCATTGAAAACATGTTTACTCTGATCACTAATGGTATGGAAAATCTGCATTAATTATCATGACACTCTGGAACATGGTCTACAATGGAAAAGTCTCACTTAGTGAAAAACAGATGAATTTCTTCATATGTTGTAATTAAATGTATACATTCATTATTTGTCGTGTCGAAAATATGTAGCCCTTTTCCAGCAAGAAATTTCTCTGACAATTTACCTAAACTATGATATATATCCTTTGGGTAGAGAAAAAAATGGAGGTATGGATACAATTTTCAATATTTATACTGCCTTGTTTAAAGCCATTTATGTAAATGTTTAATATGAATGCATTTTCATAACAACTACTAGAAATTAGAAAGAATAGCAAAATGTTTTTTTAATATTGGTGTAGCAAGTCAGAGCTTGGCTTGTATAGGTACTTATAGGTTATATGTTTTCCAGCCACATAGAGAGACAAATCTCTTAAAATCCTTAAGTTAGAGCCACTTTTCTCAGTTTCTGTTGAAGTAGACCTTTGACATGTGACAATTTTTAAATCTGAAATACAACTGGAAACTTTGGGCAGATTGGTTTAGTTTTAAGGACTAAGAACCTAATATTTACACTTCCTCCCTAATAAATCAGAATTCTTCCAATATAGAAACATGGTAAGGAAACTAGCATGTAAAAAAAAAAAAACTGTTCAAGACTGATGGAAAATGTTCTACTTCAGTTATACTAATTTAAGAACTAAATCAGGTTAACTATTTCATAAAAGTTCAAAGTAGTTTTTTCCTTCCTTTAAATATCTTACTAGACTTGAAATGAAGAATCCATTCTGAATGCTGTTTTATGATTCGAGCTCTATAGAAGTTGTAAATATCGTTTGAGTTTTGCTAACTTAACCACATTTTTTCAACTTGAGTGAGTTGCTTCTTTAAGGATCCTACCTCATTTTCTTATTGAGGGATTTTTTTAAAATGAAGAAAATGTAATAAAATGACTACCAGCTACATTACAATGATGGTAATAGAATTTTAGAACTGGCCTTTGTGAAATGACAGAACTAAATATTCGATGCAAAACCCCAAGTGGCTATTAACTCATTACCATCACATACTAGAAGGAATTTAGGTGGTAATCCCATATGGTCCTAGGCCTACAAGCCAGCCACTAGAAAGGCCATATAGAGAGCTGGATAATGTTATTTTGTGGAGGATTCCATTATAAACATTATTCTCCCAAATGTGCTTTTACCAAAAATAGTTTGATATAGCTACTATTAACCATGGGAGATTCCGAATGGAAAATGACACTTTTAATAATACTTCTTCAAATACAGCAGACATTCACATGTGCAGGCATGAAATTCAGCATAATTAACAATCAGAGTACTTTTAACCATAAAGCAGAAATTCGGTGGTAGAATGAAGGCAAATTGGGAAGTAGAAATCCACCAACATCAGAATTTATGAAACTACTTTAAATGATAACAAACCTAATTTTTTCAAGCTGAATCCAGTCTGCAGTATTATTCTTGGCATATGACACGATGATGCTGGGGTCTGAGTAACTAAAGCGACATGAACCTGAACCTGTAAATAGCAATAACAGCAAGTTTCAAAGTTAAAAAAACAGTGTAATTGCATATTATCCTTCCTGATAAATGTGAGATAATTTTGTAACCATTTAAATGCTTATTTAATTGCTTCCCCACTCTTCCAACTATGCTGAAATTTCTTGTAACTGGTTCTGATAAACTATTTGATAAAAAAGTTAGGAATCAGGAAAAAGGCAAACAAAATTTCAGATTTCTTTAAGATACACACACTTCTAAACTACATTACAAAATAAATACTTAATTCTATGTCAAAAACATCTAAATATTATAGAACAATTAGTAATGCCATCATGGTTCTTACAATATCAATTAATAGTGATTGCACTAAATGGTATATAAGTAATTAAATGGCATGAGGACTAAAAACCATTCTACTTCTGTGTGGGTCTTATTTAAATGATTAGACAACATATAAGAAACTAAAATCCTGTACAAATTCAAGTACTAAATGAATGAGAAATGTTAGATATGACTGATACTATTTTACTATAGCCCAACATTAAAGATTTAAATGAGAGATGTTACCTTCCATTATGAACATTTGCTGATTATTTCTCACTATGATTTTCCATATTGGAAATGGGACCAAAGAAAGTTTTAAAACTCTGACAAGGATTTGTTTCTACACATTCAATGAATTCATGTAATACCACATAGCATAAGTTAGAATTTCAAAGATCTTCTCAGAATACCCCCAAACAGCCATAAAAACATATGCCAGAAGTTTCTTCTAACTGAATAGCAGGATTTTTTTCATACCATATTAAAAACAAATGAAGCAACAGAAAAAGAAAGTGCAATTTATGTTTCGCTTTTACCCATCTGCTAGTGGAGCCTCGGTTTCAGCAAATGGCATCTGTGGACGGTTTTTACATTTGCAGTTCTCAGGAGTTCCAAGCTTTAAGAGACTCATTTATTTTATTTCACTGGTGTTTAGTACAACACCAGTTAGTCTGCAATCGCCAAAACTGGCAATGTGCTAAAAGGCCAAACAGCAGTTTTCCCAGATTTGTTCTCACGGCCAAAATGGAGGTGCAGAAGTATGAAAGAAAGGGTATTCAAAGGACAGCTACCCAGCAACCCTAAGCGCAAACAGAAACCCACCTTATACCGTTCTCATCAGTCCTAAATCTTACCTTTCATAAGCAGCTGCTTAAAATAAATATCAAGCTGTGAGGCTGGAATTGAAAGCGGCCAGGATTATGTGGGACAAACTTCCATACAAACAAGAATAGGGACTGGCAGACAATCTGTTTATTTCAAAACAAAGTTCGAAGCAGCCTAGAGAATTTAAATGGTATTTATGTGTCTCCTTCGTGTTGTATACACCAGGAGATCTTAAGAGCAGATGTGTCAGGTGAATCCCTGAAAAAGGAACAGGTAGAACAAATGATAACCAAAAATGTGCCTTACACAGGATGCAATTCCTCGCCAATTGTTTACAAATGAAGGGAGAAGGGAAGCTGGTAAACACCAGAATAAAAATGTGTCCAAATATGTCTTCTCTCCCATCTCCTTACATCACCATCTTAATGTTGCAAAATTTAGTTTATTATGTACCCATAAAACACAAAGGCACCTGGCAGGTGAATCGCTTTTCCTCAGCCACTTAGTCATTAAATTCTTGCATATTTAAAATACTAATACTTTTATGAATCCATCTTCTCCTTGCCATTGTCAACAGACCCTCATTAGCTCTTGCCAGGACTCTGCAGTAGTGATTAGTCAGCCTCCCTGTCTCCAGCCTCACATGTCCTAATGGAGCCACACTGCTGCCAGTGCTCTTCCTACAAGTAAACTGAACCTGGTTACTTCTCCACTTATAATCCTTCAGCAGTTCCTCAAGACTTTCAGGATAAAGCTTCCACCCTCAGTGGGAGAAAGATGCACAGCTCCTAGAGACCAAACAGGTACCCTAGAGAACAGAACTAGCCCTAGGTCACTGTAAAGGGTTCCCACATGAAAAGACGGTCAAACACTGAAAGGGACTCCAACACAGGGATGGATAACTGGAAATCGGGACTGGGGAATGGGGTACGAGTGGCCAGGCAGAGAGGTGCTGCCTGAGACCAGGGAACTGAAGGGGTTAGAGCCTGAGCTGGAAGAAGTATCCCCAAGAGAACCAGTCAGCTCTGGATATCTGCCTCACTCTGAGGCCACCCCCACCAAACTCCCATTCCAAATGGTGCCAGTCTAGGGGCACCCGGGTGGCTCACTTGGTTAAGTGTCCGACCAGCGAAGGTCATGATGTCACAGTTCATGAGTTCTAGCCCTGCTATGCTGGCTGCTCAGAGCCTGCAGCCTGCTTTGGATTCTATGTCTCCCTCTCTCTCTCTGCCCCTCCCCTGCTCGTGCTCTGTCTCTCTCTCTTTCTCTCAAAAATAAATAAACACTAAAATTTTTTTAAAAAATGGTGTCAGTCCAATGAATAAACGATTTCTAATCCCTACTCTGAGTGTACTTGTTCCCCATATATTGGGTACAATTCTTTTTCACAGAAACCCGTCTGAATTGCAACCCCACTGTCACATAGCCTTCAGCCCGCAGAGTAAGATTTTCATTGCCCAGACTGACAATGGTTACTTGACTCTGTCTGGGATGAGGGGTGAAAGAGTTCATCAGTGTCCACGTGCACAGGTAGGTAAGACCACCCCCAACCCCCTGTTCCCATCTGCTGTGGTGCCGAGCTATCAAAGTACCTTTTATGCAGTGAAGAGACAATAATAATCAGGTGCTACCTGCAGCAAGTACCTCTTTCTTTCCCCTCTTAAATCAAATATCTTCAATTGCCAACACTAAAATTTAAAATCGGAAAGAAAAATCCAAATGTCAAATACAAAATACCCCCTTCTTGCAAATCTATTTTTTCCCCTTCAGATCCATTCCAATGTAATCCTTCACTCTAATGTAGCAAATCTGCAAGGATTTAAAGAACATGGAAGGAGAGAAGATAATTCAGCACCATGCTTATACAAGTATGGTCTGAGAGCCACTGATGGACTTCAGCTGGTCTAAAATCTCTCTCTCTCTCTCTCAAAAATAAACACTAAAAAATTAAAGAAAAAAATGATCTCACAATGAGATGGAGACTGTATGGGCTCTGTGCTGACAGCATGAAGCCTGCTTAGGATTCTCTCTCTCTGCCCCTCTGTGCCTCCCCCCAGCTTATATGCATGCATACATGCATGTGCTCTCTCAATCTCTCTCTCTCTCTCTCTCTCAAAAAGACCCAAACAAACCCAAACACTTTATTTGGTTCTTGACAGGCAAATGAGGACAGTCCATATATTTTCATTTCTGTCCACAGCAAGGGTACAAGTAACCTACAAAATGATAAAGCATTTTGAAGTTCTGTGTTCATAAATAAAATCAGTGAAATCTTAGGAATTATTGAGGATCTCAGTCTAAGAAATCTGGCTCTCATGTAGAGCTATACATACAAAGATTACTGATATACCCACAGTTTGGGGGAGGACAGGCTATTTTGTGTTAAACACTTCCAGTTGGTCGTGCTTGTCAAGTCTTGATTTTAAATCAAAATATAAATTGATAAAGGATAAATATAAACCTACAGTTATTTACAGTAACTGTCATTTACATTGTTATTGGCTATTTAGTCAATGCCACAGCATACAGCAATGGATATTTTTCACCAAAAGTGTTACTAGCCTATTATAGTCTAATATTTTGTCCTATGGCTTAAGAAATATATGCACTGAAATATAAACAGAAGCCATCATCACTCCTCTGCTAAAGCAACCGCCTTGCTCTGCAACTGCCTTGCAATAAAACAACACTTCACTAACGATGTCCTGAATTTGTGCTATTGAATTCGTGCCCATGCATTTGTGCTATTTTAATAACCTGGTTTGTATTATCAAGTTAATATAAAAATACTGGGTTATTTTGTAAAGTTTTCAGAATTTTAAAATAAAATCATAAGTCTGAGCTCATTCTTATTAGGTTAATAATACATGTAGTGAAAAAAAAAAAAACACAGACAGTAATGCCCTCATCTTTTGGCCCACAAATCTGTATGTATCACACTCTCTATCCATACCAGTGTTCTCTGCTTTCCTCTTGTTGTACTGGATAAAGTGCTTCTATTCTAACCAATGTGAACTTCCTCTTATGGTCTAGATCCCATCTCCTCTTGCTCCTTAAAATATCCCCTTTCCTTTTCCTGCATCATCCGTCTCTCCCCCTGAGTTTCCTGGATCATTCCTATCATCATATAAATACCATAGAAATATACAAAGCATCTCCCATCTTAAAAACAAACACTTTCTTGGGGCGCCTGGGTGGCTCCGTCAGTTAAGCATCTGAGTCTTGATCTTGGCTCAGGTCATGACCTCATGCTTCGTGAGTTTGAGCCCCGCAATGGGCTCTATGCTGACAGCACGGAAGCTGCTTGGGATGCTCTCTCTCCTTCTCTTTTTGCCCCCACCTCAAAAATAAGCAAACATTTTTAAAGAAACCACTTTCTTGATGTCACCCCTCATTCTGCTCCTTCCCATTCTATTTTCATTCCCCTGCACAGCAAAACTCAAGGGGGTTATCCAGTGATGGTCAGTCTGTCTTCACATCCTATTCTCTTGACCCCCCTCCCCACCACACATGCTTCTACTGAAACTGCTCTTGGTTAGGTCACTGGGGGATCCATGTTGCCAGATCAACAGATCCCAATTTCAAGTTACTTTACTTCTCAGGAGGATTTGTTGTAGTAGAGCTCTTCCTTTTTCTTGGCTGCTTACTTCCCTTGGCTTCTACCACCTTCTCAATTTTTCTCCTGCATCACTGGCTGTTGCTTCTCAGTCTCCTTCATTTCCCATTTCTTTCTTGACCTTAAACTATTTTAGTGCTTTTATCTTCTCTTACCTACACCACCTCCTTTGATGATCTTTCCCACTTTCAAAGCTTTAAATAACACCTACAACAGATAATACCCAGGATTGTATCTCCCATGAGATCCATGCTTGCAAATCCAAACTGCTATTTATGATTCCTAATGAACATCTCAAACTTATTAAGTTAAAACTGGAAGTATTTGGTTTTCCACCTCCCGAACAGCCACAAGTCTTTTTATTTCAAATGATACATGCCAGATGCTCAAATAAACGAACGCAACAACAACAAAAAAAACCTAGGAGTCATCTGTGATTCCTCCTTTTGCCTCACTTCCACTTCGGCCCATCTGACTGAGCTGGGAGTTCTGCCTCTAAAATACTCTTCAGCTTCTGTCTGTCTCTATTACTAATACCTCAGTCAAGTCATGAACATGTCACATGTCTCGGTGGTTTTCCTGCTCTCCTTTTTATCCTCCTGTAATTCGTCATCCACACAGCAGTTATGGGGGTAGACTACTAGTCTGGAGTAGTCTTTTGGGGTACGTCGGTGTGTCAGTCAGCTAAGCATCCAATTACTATTTTTTTTTTTTAACTTTTTAGCATTTACTTATTTTTGAAAGAGAGAAAGAAAGACAGAGCATGAGTGGGGGAGAGGCAGAGAGAGGGAGACACAGAATCCCAAGAAGGGTCCATGTTCTGAGCTGTCAGCACAGAGCCCGATGCAGGGCTTGAACTTATGAACTATAAGATCATGACCTGAGCCAAAGGCAACACTTAACTGTCTGAGCCACCCAGGACCCTGCATCCAACTCTTGATTTCAGCTCAGGTCATGATCTCATGGTCATGAGATAGAGTGAGATAGAGCTATGTCTGCCTCCATGCTGGGTGTGGAACCTGCTCAGGATTTTCTTTCTATGCCCCTCCCCCACTCACANCCCCTCTAACAAAACAAAACAAAAACAGAGGAGTCTTTAAAAAAATTTTGACAACCATTCTATTCCCCGCTTCAAACCCTCTCAAGGCTTCTTGGCAACTAGGAATAAAAGGATGAGCTCCTCACCATGATACACAAAAATCCTTCATGATCATCTTAGATCATCCTTTGTATCATGCCTCCTCTCATTTACTATGTTCCAGCCATAAAGCGTTCTGGACTTTCTCTTCCCTGAACACTCTATCCCAGGGCTTCTGTGCTCCTTCTTTCTGCCTGACTTATTATGTCAGTTTTCTCATACCCTATTGTCTCCTCATTCCATTCATATCTTCCTCACTGGTTCCGTCCTCTTCCTCAGGCATCTGTGCAAATATCACCTCCTCAAAGAAGCCTTTCTTGAGCACTCAATCCAAAGAGATCTATCCTGATCACCAACCATCCTCCATCTTATCATTCACTTTCGTATTATTCATAGTACTACCAGTATTTAAATTTATTGTGTTTATTTAGTTGTTTACTTGCTCACCATCCATAACCTGTTAGGACGCAAGTTCCATCAGAATAGGAACTGTGTCTGTCTTGCCCATTACATATGTCCCTAGTACCCTCAACAGTGCTTGGTACACAGTAGGAGCTCTATAAATTCTGGTTGGATGATATAGAAGTTTGCTGTAATTTGTTTACATCAGATTCTCCATTTCCTCATTTTTACTGAGTGGAGTTTCTAGTGAAAAAGGGAACTATAATAGTAGATAAGACTTAAGGACTTTTGACTTGCCTGAGTCAGTGTAAAGACATTTGACAGCCATGCTTTAGAATATCTACATTGCATATTTCCTCACCACCGATTAACTGGTACTGTTGTATAGTCAACCGGGTAATAATTCCCCCAAATTAATTAAAAAATGCCCTAATATGACTTAAATGATTCCATAATCCAGTCTGCTTTCAGAATAAAAATATCATAGACAAACTACACCAGTAATTATGGCACATTTTTATCAACCAGATAAAGTAATGTGAAGAATAATGATAGCCAGATGAATTATTTTGCTTATTAGTAAAGTCTTATTATAATGGCCCAGCATAATTGAAAATAAGCAATTTGCAAAGTCATACAAGGTAATTGTAAGCCACACAGAATATCATCCCCAAGGCACGAGTTCTGACCTCTCCATCAGGAATCATTTTCTACTGCATTAAAAAGTTTCTCAAATGCAATATCTTCTTATTGTGGCATTATGTTGTCTCTTTAAGTTGATTTGTTTTGTTCTGTTGAAACAAATTCTGTTGAATATTTGACTACATTAACACACTGTTCTAAGGGGAAAATACACTTTTATATTTAGGAAGAAACTTAATACAATTGTAACCTTATAGAAAAATGTTACCTTTCTTTAAAGTTTATTTGTTTATTTAAGTAATAACTACACCTAATATGGGCTTGAACTCATGACCCCAAGATCAAGAGTCACATGTTCTTGTGGCGCCTGGGTGGCTAGGTCAGTTAAGCGTCCAGCTTTGGCTCAGTTCATGATCTCATGGTCCATGGGTTCGAGCTCTGCATCGGGCTCTGTGCTGACAGCTCAGAGCCTGGAGCCTGCTTCAGGTTCTGTGTCTCCTTCTCTCTCTCTTTCTGTCTCTCCCCCACTTATGCTCTGTCTCTGTCTCTCTCTCAAAAATAAATAAACATTAAAAATAATTTTTAAAAGTCCCATGTTCTTCTGACTTATTCAGCTAGGCACCCTGAAAAATGTTACTCTTAATTGTAATGTTATGGGTTGAGAAAATCTTTGATGGTAGATGCAGATTAATGTGTCATATAGGTTTCAACATATCTTATTTAACGTCTCATATGAGAGAAGTCTACATGATAATAAATTCAATGTTAGCATCACTGATAATTCTATACATTTTTTTTACTTTACTTATTTTAGAGTGAAATTTACTCTGATATAAGCTATCTTTCAGAGATGAAAGTATGCATAGTGGATACGAGAGGAGGGGGGGCAAACTGCTTGGGTTGTAATATGGCTTGGACACTTCTTAGCTGTGTGACCTTAGGCAAGTCACTTAACTTTTCTGTGCCCAGTTTCCACATTTGTAAAACATAAATATTAATAGCAATCTCTTCATAGCACTGTGGTGAAGAGTAAGAAGTTAATATATGAACAGTGCCTAGAAAACAGTTCTTGGCCCCTACTGTTTAATAGATTTCAATTATGATTCAGTTTTTTTGTTTGTTTTGCTTCACAAATTCATTTATCCTAGAAAAAGGAGCACATTTCTGATCATATTTGTTCATGAGCTAAATAATAAATTGAATTACTCCTTATCAAAGAACTTACAGTGCATTTTTCCTACGGCTTCTTTTATTTTGTGCTATTTCCAGGCTCTTCAGTGGAAATGCTATACATTCAACACAGAAATAAGAACTGAGGCCAAAATGAATAAGCTACTTGTTTGTTAGCATCACTGGTAAATATATAAGTGGGGAAGAGAAGAGTCTACCTGATAAGAAAATGAAGGTTCTCTGGAAGAAGGATAGTAAGACAAAGCAATACAAGCAGATGCATTTCATAAGGGCCACAGAATTACTGGAGTGGAGTTGAAAATTTGGTTTTACAGTTCTTAGCATCCAAACACAACAGAAACTCTGATCAGGTAAATTTTAGTAGCACTTATAAAGAAAACACATCCTAATAACTCAAGAGGACAATAATGGTTGCTATGAACAGGTAGGTACCACTATGTGCATCCTATTTTACAAATAAGGAAACTGAAAAAAAGAGAAGTTGAGAAATTTACTGGGGGGGGTGGTGGAAGAATAAATGAAATTCAGAATTAGGTAGATCAGAACCTACACTTTTGCTTCTGGTGAACAAACACACACACACACATACACACACACCACCACCACCACCACCACCACCACCAACAACAACAAAAACAGTACTACATTTTCACCTGGTCACAACACTATGGGACAGGCTTCTGTACTGGTACTTCTACTCAGGCTTATGACTTGAGGCCATAATGGCCGGGGTTGGGTGCAGAGAGAAAAGCCTGAAGGACCGAACCACCTCTAGCCTAAATACTCCTCCTGTCACCGACTCGGCTCTCGGATTTTATGACAGGAAAGGAGTGAAACTGCACCAAGCAGAAACCTCATGTTTACTTGGGCATCATTTCTCTGCAGGTTCCTTGAACATTTCCCTCCCTTCCCTGACCCTCCACCCCCCGCCGTCAGTCCATCACCCAAACCTCTGGACCCTCCTCCTGCATATTTATTAAATCTGTACCTTTCCTTTACCTTCACCACTACCTCCTTAGATCACCTCTCACCCCCAGATCAATGTGATAACCTCCTAACTGGGTTTTTGGAACAAACACAAAAGGTTAACCTTCTTCCAAAGAGTTTCTTTGTTGTTTTCTTTAAAATCTATAGAAAGGCATTTTAAAGAGATTTAAAAATTGTATTCCAAAAAAAAAGCAATACCCTAACATTTCCCAACTTGGACAATTTTAATGATGTGAAAAGCATGAACCTGTATAATACTGCAACCAGTATTATTTTTAAAATGCCAGGTAATCTACATCTGTATTCTAAGTAACAAATTCTGTAATAACTTGTAAACCTGTTTCTGAAATAATCATTACCATAAAGAAACCATTAATATTTTCAAGTGTCAAATAGTACCTGGTACTTGTAATTTAATAGTAAAAGAATAAAAAGAATGGCAAGGCTTATTTCTCTATGGTTTCTTCCTTTTATTGTTACAGTCTCATCACTGTAATTCTAAAAAACATTTTATTGTAATCTTAAGTCTAATTTATGAATCATTTTCCTCAATTTAAAATTACAACCTAGGACACCTGGGCAGCTCAGTTGGTTAAGTGTCCAATGTCAGCTCAGGTCATGATCTCATGGTTCCTGAGTTCAAGCCCCACATGTGGCTCCACACTAACAGCACAGAGCCTGTTTAGGATTTTCACTCTCTCCTCTCACTCTGCCCCTTCCCCACTCGCACTTTCCCTCAATATAAATAAACTTAAAATTAAAAAAAATAAAATAAAATTATCAACTTTTACCCCTAGTTATATTTAATTTTTTAAATGTCTTTATTTTATTTTGAGAGACTGAAACAGAGAGTGAGCAGGGGAGTGGCAGAGAGAGAGGGGGATACAGAATCTGAACCAGACTCCAGGCTCTGAACTGTTAGCACAGAGCCCAATGCGGGGCTCAAACCCATGGACTGTGAGATCATGACCTGAGCTGAACTCAGGCACTTAACCAACAGAGCCACCCAAGCGCCCCTACCCCTGGTTATATTTAAATAGCACTATCCCTAATATAATTTAGAAAAAAATAGACAAGTAACTTTCCACTTCTGTTATACGGAGCCAGGCTAAGATGATTCATTTAGCAACAACCAATTAATTGATGGGTCAGAGTTACATGTGAATTCAAAAACCTAGTTAATATTCTTGTGACAAAGTTCCATTTCTGTTGACTTTGGCTGTTATTCGGGAAACAGTAGGAAATGTATACCCTTTGAGCCACCTTTCCCACTTATGAAGTCAGATATCATTTAGTACATTCACTCAAGGCTCTTGTAGTGACAGAGTGGCAGTCCACATGGCTCTTGTGTTGGCTGTCCCTTCTGTCAAACCAGGCCTCTAACCCAGTTCATGCCTCTGCCCGAGGGTTACACCTCAGAGGCCTTCTGCTGGCCACCTCCAAGAAAATGCTACCCCTCATCTGCTGACCCGATTTATTTTTTCCATCACATTTATTACTCACTGACACATTCATTTGTCAGCACCCCATAAGAATGCCAGCTCCACCAGGGCAGATATTTTGTCTTGTAAATCCCATCTCTCCAGGGCCTTGAGAGCTGCTTCACAGGGAAGAGGAGCTCAGCAAACAGTTGTTGAAAAAAATGAATGAAATGGATCTAGGAAAGAACCTGTTGAATTCTAGGAAGAGTGTCTTTTGGAAATATGATGCCATTATTATTATTATCTTTTAAAAAGTGTTTTATTTAAAAATTTTCTAATTTTTTTTCTCACTTTCTCTCCCATGATTACTTATTTGTTTAAAATTTTGGAGGCATCTGGGTGGCTTAGTCGGTTCAGTGTCTGACTTCAGCTCAGGTCACGATCTCACAGTTCGTGGGCTTGAGCCCTGTGTCAGGCTCTGTGCTGACAGCTCAGAGCCTGGAGCCTGCTTTGGATTCTGTATCTCCCTCGCTCTCTGCCCTTTTCCACTCATGTTCTGTCTCTTTCTGTCTCTCAAAAGCAAATAAATGTTAAAAAAATTTTTTTAATTAAAAGATTTAAGTATAATTAATATACAGTGTTATACTAGTTTTAGGTGTACAATATAATGATTCAACAATTCTATACATTACTCAGTACTCATCAAGATAAATGTAATCTTACTATTATCTCCTTTGTATGCTTTGCAGCAGATTAAGGAGAGGCCTCAGTCTACCAGCACAGACACTGACACTCTTGTAGGAAGAGCCAGAGGGGAAGCTCATTTGATCTCTCATGCTGAGGTCTGTATGGGTGGCAATATTACATGGTTCACTTCATGTCCCCTATTCAATAACTTTTCTTGGTGATAGAATAAGCTACAAGTTTAAGTTACCCATAACTGGTTGAATAAAGATATGGTAAGTACTTTGGTATTTCTTTGGGAGCTGCTTTAACCAGAACAGACATCGTCACCATGCTTTCGGACAAAGTGTATTCCTAGTTAACACCTATTTCACTCTTGTCACCCAGTCCTGGGATTTAGGACCACAGTGGGAAGGGAGTCATGAAGTTGAATACTCTCACTCTACAAACAAGTTGCCAGGGGTCCAGACAGCCTCTACCACTTGCCCAAGCTTAGGTGGCAAGGTCAACTGCCAGGGAAGGACTGTCCGGCCTCACTCCTGATTCAGTGCTCTTTTCCCTTCCCTGTTTATACCAACAGCAAAAGTTGTTTGTCAATAAAAATGAGTCTTAAAGACAAGGAAACATGTTGTACGATATAATGAATATAAAGAATGCATGGCTTAAAAGATCTACATTAAAAAAGTATTATTTTGCATTCATGATTTTAAGGATTAAAAATTTATAGGGAATCAGAACAGAGCTGCAGTAAGTATAAAGAAATCTCCATGAGGGTACCTGGATAGCTCAGTTGGTTAAGCGTCTGACTCTTGGTTTGGGCTCAGGTCATGATCTCACAGTTTGTGAGAATGGAGCCCCATGTCTAGCTTTGTGCTGACAGTGTGGAGCCTGTTTGGAATTCTCTCTCTCCTTCTCTCTCTCTGTCCCTCCCCTGCTTGCACTCTCTTTCTCTCTTAAAATAATAAACTTAAAAAAAAAAAAAGAAATCTCCATGGTCTTTACATAGGAGTTCCGAGATAAGTAAAACAACAGGCTATTAAGTAAAGTGGCATTTATAGTTGAGCAACTTGCTGGAGAGTATGAAAGAAGTCTGGAAATGACAGTAAGTTTATCAGAATGTAAACACTGATGCATCAATATAACATATATCAATGTAATGCTCAATTCTAACATGTTAGTGTAGACTAGTGTAGACAGAAGCGGATTCACTATGAAGTTGAAGCAGGTCAAGTTTCAGGGCCCCTCCCCTTTGTGAGCAACTTCCAAGGCCCTGGGAGGATCTCTAATAATGTGTTCACATGACCATGTTTTATAGTATTTGCTTCTGGTCAAGACTGCCATCTGCATGCTGACTGCTCCCTCACCACGTCCCCTTCATGTTGGGGTACTGTTGGAGTGACCATGGCTGCTTTTGAGAATTAACTAAGGGGAGTTGAGTTTGAAAATAGGTCATTTAGGTTTACTGTGATATTGTGATGTACTTATGCAAGTCACTTTCATTTTATAGTGTAGACATTCTCAGCATAGAAAGAGCTTCCAGGAACATTCCTACCACCCACTGCACTGACACACCTAGCATTGTGTGTCAAATTGTTTACGGTGATAAATTGTTTAATAAGTGATGGCAATTCAAAAGTAGTTCAGCTTACTGACTATATAAGAAAAGCCAAAAATCCCTGAAATCCTACAATTCATACCTCAAGAAAAAGATTTTTCAATTTAATAATGATCCTAAACATTTAAATGATGTTATTAATAAGGAGTTGTGAAGGTAAAATGTTAATAATTGCCCAAAAAACCCCCCTCTGAACCATGAAGCTAGAAGCAGAATTATCTTTCTATTCCCTTTATAGAAAATATTATAATTATAATATTAAGAATATGCAGCCATGGGCAACTTGGTGGCTCAGTCTGTTAGGCATCTGACTTAGGCTCAGGACATGATCTCATGGTTCATGAGTTTGAGCCCCGCGTCAGGCTCTGGCCTGACAGCTCAGAGCCTGGAGCCTACTTCAGATCTGTGTATCCCTCTTTCTCTGTCCCTCCCCTGATCATGCTCGTCTCTCTCTCCCAAAAATAAACATTAAAAAAAAAGAATATGCAGCCAAAATTTTTAAGGAAAAAAGTATTATAGAGCATTGCAGTTAGTTAACAAAGGTATATTTCTGGATTTGTGATTTTAGTTAGGTTCTAAAAATTTGTAATTTGTTGTGATTTCTTTTCTCATTCTTTTTTTAAAAGTTTATCTATTTTGAGGAAGAGAGAGTGCACAAGTAAGTGCCTGAGCAGAGACAGAGAGAGAAAGAGAGAGAGAGAGAGAGAGGGAGAGAGAGAGAGAATCTCATGTAGGCTCTGGGCTATTAGCAGGGAGCCTGACGTGGGGCTCAATCCTATGAACTGCAAGATCATAACCTGAGCCAAAAACAAGAGTCAGATGACCCAATGACTGAGCCACCCAAGCACCCCTTTTTTCCTCATTCTAAATAAATATTCACATTTGCGTCTAATTTTGAATGTGTAGTTTTATGTATTTTTCCTTTAAGAGATTTTAGCCTTACTCAAAATTATATAAGCCTCAAATGTAGACTCACGAAACCTAGACCCACCCCTGTTCAAAGCATGTACTTCATGTGCCTTTCTGTATTTCATAAATGTCTTAAATCGCAGGTCCTAAAGCACAGAAGTCTAGGTTGCATAGTTCATTTTCCACTTTGCTTAGCATGATACATTCAAGCAATAAATGTATTTTAATGCAGGATATTGAAAAAGAGAACAGAAAGTTATCATTTCCTTCTCTATTACTTAAGGCAGATTTGGCTCAATCAAAACATTCTTAAAAGGAAATGATCACATTATAACTGCATCAGGACTAATGAAACAACTTTTAAATAATTGCTAACACTGGTCACATGCCACTCACTTTTGGTGTATGTTGAAGATGAACCTGAATGTAATTTAACTACATTAACTTTCATCAACCTCAGGGGCTCAACAAAAGTCCCAGAGAATCTGAAACTTCTGGGCCTTGCTTATTGCAGTACGACTGAGAAAATCTTAAAAGAGCCGTTAGAGTTCATAATGCCAAGAATACACAAGCCCATTGGTAAATAGTAATTATGTGCTAATGAACGAAGCCCTTAGTAAGCACATTGAAAACCTGTTCATTGCATGATAGCCCACTGAGCATAGCATACGTGTATGGAGATTACAAACACTTTCTAGGGCCAGGAAGTTTCAAAAATTCCCAAATGAACATTTCCCTTTCTCCCAATCCCTCTTAGGTGGTTGCTTAAAAAGCCAAACAGCTTAAAAATTAGTTTAATTTGGTATAAAATCCAGGCCACTTAAAAATAGAAATGTTCATAATTTCTACTATTAAGCATTTAAGATTTATTTCCTTCCTCAGGATCACAGCCACAGAGGTCCATAATCCCTTGAGGTAAGACAAATTTCAGGATCCAAATTACTTACATAACTAATTTACGGATTTCAGAAAGGTGATGTGCATAACCACATGTTATGCCGCATCCCCAGCCGAGTCTGGGGGCCAGTACTCAGCAATCAAACACATTAGTATTTCTGCAGTGAAATGCATGAAGATCACATAAGTCATATCAATAAAGATTATAAATAGCCTTAAATTATTTCGAGTCAGGACTTGCTGACAGATGAATCCAGGTCACATTAGGCTTTGCCATCATGTAAATTAAACAAAAAAAAATAGGCAAGTGGTTTTTCCGAGTTTTTTGTCATTTGGAATTACAGATTACTGATTGCGAGCCTGCATCTCCAGGAGCTCCCTTTATTTCCTTTGACTCTTATAGTAGACGGAAAATCATATGGTTTTTGTCTCCCAGTGCCTGAGCAGTCTTATTTTTATTTGGTTATGTCCTTCTCCACAAAGCCCAGGATTCAAAAAGTAAATCAAAACAGAAACAATGGAAGGAGCTACTGTCCTCTTGGGAGGCTGTGTCTTTCCTCAAAGCTCTGCCTGAAACACAAGCTGCCTTTTTAAATGCTGCACAGAGCCACAGAAGGAGGAGAGAACTGATCTCACAGAATTTATAGATGGGGCAAAGCACTGCCAGAAATCGTGCCTCTAGATAGCAGAGCAGGGCCCATAAATAGTGAAGGCTGGGGGAGTATCTGGACGGAGCCCTGCTGAGGATTCCTGCAGCCCAACTGCTGCTGCTGCCATTACTCAAAACTCAGACCTCAGAGACAAGCAGGGCACTGGGAGCCACATGTAAACCACAGCATTTGATATACAAAGATCATAAAGTTATGAAATGGATGTAATCTAGCTACTTAGAACTCCCTGCTATGACTGGTGCAAATCTTAACAGGATCAACCCATCTTCTCATCTTTTCAAGGTAGATAAATGGAAGACAGGGCCATTAACTTGAGGTTGTAGTGAATGGAAAGAGAAGAGATGAATGAGGAGCTTTTAGAGAAGCTTTTAAAAAGCTAGACACTGGGGCGCCTGGGTGGCTTAGTCGGTTAAGCGTCCGACTTTCGCTTAGGTCATGATCTCGCAGTTCGTGGGTTCGAGCCCCGCGTCGGGCTCTGTGCTGACTGCCAGGTCAGAGCCTGGAGTCTGTTTCAATCTGTGACTCCCTCTCTCTCTGACCCTCCCCTGCTCACGCTGTCTCTCTCTCTCTCTCTCTCCTAGAAATAAATAAAACATTAAAAAATTTTTTTTCAAATAAAAAAAATAAAAAATAAATAAATAAAAAGCTAGACACTGTCATTCCCAGGGGATATTACATGTTACTATAGGCTAGGGCATTCAAGAAAGGGACTTGCCTCATTCTATATTGCGAAAAATGCGATGAAGAACCTGGAGATATTGGTAAAAATAAGCAGTTCTGGCAATTCCCTACCCTTTTCTTGCTAAGAGTGATTTCTGAGGACAGTACTTCTCACTAAGGAGAAAATAATCTCGCTGTCCCCCAAAGCATCAAGAAACACAGTGAAAGCATATTTGCTACCTTGCAATTCATCTTCTTCAAAATAATTCTGCCATAAGCAAATCATAGATCATTATTATTTTGCAGATGATCAATGTTTCTAAGGTTTACAAACTTTTGTTCAAATATTTTACTGGAGGCAGTTGTGCATGTTAATTTTCAGTAACCACAATAATGTAGAAAAATGATTATATTACACTTGGATTTTTATTTCCTTTCTTACTGAGACTGCCAGAAAAATCTTAAGGGCATTAGCCCATGACATCAAAATAATCTACTATAAATAGAACAACATATTGATAATATGCATAGAAGTACTACGTGATGAACAGTCATTAAAAGATGACTCCCAATTTTAGGCACATAATGCTATAATTTCCAGGATAACTGGTTTCATGTTTCTTAGTTTTCATGTTTGTTTTATTCCTCTCCTAGAATAAAAGCCTCAATTTTATTACCCTCTATGTACTGTGCATAATGTTTTGTTATGTGGCACATCTATATACATTTGTTCCATGAGTTTGCAAATTTTGTCAAAAATATAATCATATTTCTACTCTAGTAGTGAGCTAGCTTCTTGCCTTATTCTCTTTGAAACAAATTGTTTTTGCTACTTATTACCTTCCTGTACATCAGCTGTCCACAGAGTACTTTGGAACGTAGAATTCAAGGAAAAAGGGGGAAAAAATCTACCTGAGGTGAGAACTGGGCCCCACGTGGACTATTTTACAAATTCTCAGACCATGGCTAACAGGGATGTTCTCAGCTGAGCGAGGAGTCTCCTCTACTCTTTGGAGGCATCTGGCTAGCTGTTTATCCCATGTCTCACTGTGTCTGCGCATCCTGCCGTGAGAGGCTGCTTCAGGCTCTCATAAAGTACAGGCTGCGATCGCCTGGCCTGTGCCTGTACTGAGACAGCAGCTCATGTCTTGCTGAAGTTCAGGGTCTGTAGCCAAAGGGGCAGCGGTCTGATTTCTGGGTAAGAGGCAGAGAAGGAAAAAATGGTTACTGTATCGGATAATGCTTTGTGGCAGCCCTGGGAAGCATCCTGGGGCTTCTCAGTCCCAGATGACAGGGATGAGAATTGTGACTGAAAGGAGCCTACAGATATGACTTTAATTAAGAACGGCTCCATTCCGCACGAGAGGAGATCCTCGAATAACTCTTGGATCTGTCAAGAGCAAAGGAATTCAATTTTGGTAAAATAGGATGACTGAAGTTGTGATAAATCATTATTTTATTAGTGCAAGTTGTCAGTTTAGAGAAATCAACATGCCCAAAATCTTTGATTGTCCCAAAAGATCAGTTAATCACTTGAATACGGAAATCTAGAGCTTATGTCTCTACCTCTGTTTTGCCCACCAAAAAATATCCTTGGAAGGGGGGATTACAGCCTATTTTTAGCTGAAGAAGCATATTTCAAGGATAGTACTGTTAGAACCATAATATGGAAGTAAAATGTCCATTTTAAGCATCTACTGAAAACTGATATTAGGATTAAGGGAAGTCAAATAAAGTGCAACAGTAAAAATCTTCAGTAAGTATTCTGCACTTAAACATTCACTCAAAACATGTTTCCTTTAAACTCAAAAACGTCTTTTATGATGTAGAAAAAGGGCAGGGTTTTCAAAGCAACTCGCCCTTACCTTCTGTTTTGTATTTGTTTATTTTTAGAATGAGGCTAGTGACAATAATTTCTATTTTGACTGACTTTATTAGTAAACAGACTACTGGATCTACAAACCTTTCTTACTGAATAAATGTGACAGTATGTGATTTATTGTACTTAATATTTTGCCCCTTAGTCACTTCCTTGGCTGAAATCCCCAAACCTCATTAGGTGACTTCTTTCAGTTTATGGCAGATGGACAATGACCACAGGATATAAAATGAACAGCTGTCCTCCTCCCCTTTTGTACCTTTCTCTCTTTTAGTCTTATTCCCATTCTCTCACTTCCAAGGTATTTATATTTTTTCCTCTTTACTGACACTCCTATCATAAGGGATAAAAGAACCAATTCTCTCCCAATTTATGGAATACCATGCTATTTCCAGCCACTTTTGGATGCCCACCCATTTGCAAGTTTCTTCCCAACCCCACAGCATAGAACTTTCATCAGAACCTTTGCTGGGAGAAACATAAGGAAGAGAAATGCAAAATGTGTCAGGTTTTGCCAGGTTCCCTGCCAAGCAGCCCTCCTTTCCTCAGGGCCAAGGCCATACAACCTAGCCCTAGTGCTGAGGTCTGGCTCATTTTCTAGGAAGACTGATCCCCACCTTAGGCAGCAGGTGTTAAGTACTGCCCCTCCCCAACCCCAGCAATCTGGAACTCAGCATTACCACCCTGGCTGCCATTCTGGCTTTGACCTTGATCTTAAGGTCCTAGAATGGCCTCTGCCTTGTCCCCCTGCAGGCTTCCATCTCTCTAATCTTCATTGTGGTTGCTGAGCCTCTAAAGCAGTACCACACCTGCTCTTAGCTGTCTCCCTTCCAAATGATAAAGTCCTGCCACTGGACCTCCCTCTGTCTGGATTTTCCAACAGGCTGTGCTCTCACTCTCCTCTGTGGTATGCACCCATTCCTTGGCTTTTTCTCACATGTGGACTCCCCCCACCCCAACCACCTATTTGATAAAGTCCTTTGCACGTTGGGCAGTGTCTTGGGTTTGGCTTTCTTCACGGTGGATGTAGACACATCACATTATACATAGCATATGTCCTAAAGACCTCTCTGAAAGAAGAATCCTCAATCAAGAGTCATTGACTGATAAAAAAAAAAAAATGAAAATTGCTGACCTAGATCAAGTTTGATTATTGCCCATGTATTTCGTTCAGGGTGTTCCCTTGTCTCAGCAGTCAAGAGTGGGTATAGTATTGAGCACCAATGTGGAACATCACTAAATCTCTTTCCTAGCCTATGAATTTAATCAAATACAGTCTACAGTTAGTTAGTTCTAGTTATGAGCTAGATTCCACCCTATGAACAAAGGGGGATACTTGTGCACTACTTAGCCCTAAAGGGCTTTAAACACTGAAAATTTAAAGGGTAAAAGTGGATGTGTAGAAATAACCAGCATATAAATCAAAGCAGAGTGCAGTAGGTATCTTAAAATATGGACCAAGTGGGGATTCAGAGATATCAGGTTAGGCCAGTGAGACCACTTAGTCTATACCAATGATCAATTTCTCATCCTATAGTTTACTGCTTATATCCTTCTACTAGAGCAGCACTCAATGAATTGTTGTAGAACATAATTATGAATGAATTACTGATATTTATCTTTTAAGCTTCATCAACGTGAGTGACAATGAATTAAATATTTCAAAAGGGAAAAGGCATAGTATCTTTCAAACTGTATTTTAATTCACATGATGATAATTATTTAGTTATCAGTTTTAATAATTCAAGAACACTTATAATTAATCTTAATGATCTCTGCCAGAGTCTTATACTTAGAATTTTACATTTGAGAACATTCCCTTTTATTACTTAAAATAGGACTTAGGAACATGGAGCAAGGTGGATTTGAAATTATATAAAGTTTATTTAAACTGGTCTTTTAAAATATGCATTCCCTGAAAAGAAATTAGTCCAGTCCAGGATGAAGAAGCAGGATCACCTGACCTATAATCATTTTCAAACCTTATTGAATTTAGATAAAACAGAAGTGTTCTATATATAAAGATTTCCATTTTTGACTTAGTAAAAGATCTTTGAAGATCTAAAAATCAAGTAATAAATCTTATTTTAACATCTTTTATATTCAAGAATCTTAACACTCAAATAAAACATGTTACTTAGCTTTAAATGCATATATATTAAACCAATTTCACCATTTAATTTTTCTAAACTTCTGTATTTTATTAATATCTGTTTTGAGCTCAAGTCATCAGAGATTTTGTTTGTCTCATACTTAGAGTTTATGTTTTTAGAAGAGGTTTTCAGTATTTCATAGTAAATTCCCCCAAGGTTTTAACTCACTTACCAAGGAGAGTGACTCCTGAAAAAAATGAGAGTTTAATTTAGAAACAGATCTCAGAAAGCTCACAGAGGAAATGAACAATAATTCCTACCAAGACATGGAGGGGTCAATTTCTCCTCCCTCTGAATCAACTGTTCTAAGAGTAAAGAGAAACTTTCTCTGTTTAAAAGAGTTCTGAGTAATTAAGATGCTTATGAATTAGGCTTGAGGGAAAAGCTGCCTCCCGTAAGCTAAATGCAATACAATACCTCATACAAGTAGCATTTTATTCATTATATCTGTTTAAGAAAAAGAATGCCAGATCACTTTTTTTTAATAAAGCAATCTTCCAATTCACCAATAAGAGTAACTCTAACTTTTATAATTTTCTAGTTTTTATTTTTCAAAATACACTCATACAAAATGAGTAGCTCTCATATACCTGAGACTCTGTGGCACATACAGTACATACAATAATAATTCAGGCCTAAGGACATTTTCATATTTTAATCTATAAATAGAAAATATTTATAATTTAATGACTCTTCTCTGTCTTGAGATGGTTAAAAACAAATAAAAAGGCAGTAAAAAAAAAATGCACACACAAAACCCAAATCTTTAGGATAGTCCTAAGTAAAACCAAAGAAAAAAGTACTAATTTTATAAAGTATGAACAAGTAGTAGATTCTAGCTAGTTCAATAATAACAAACTGATAAATACATGGATATCTATTTCTGCCCACTGGTTTCACTAAAAGCATACTATATTTGGGGATTCTATGTTTCCTTCTGGGTCAACTTTTCAATTGATTGAGGTCCTCAGATCACCATGCCCAAATCCTCTCTTGGCATGAAATGTCTGCATAGAACCAATTTAGCACTTGGTTACATACTATTACAGATGTCTCTGCAATAGTGACATGTCACTGAGCCAAGAAATACTTACGAGCATCTACTTATTTTGAGTACCTGGGCTAGGGGCTGAGAATACCATGATAGATAAGATAGATTTACCTCCTGAGCCAAATTCTGTTCTTCAAGGCACAGGTTTCCGAATGCTTTACCATTAATCCTCATTTGGCCTACAAATTCTATTAATCTGAAGAAAGAGCTATGCTAAACCACACAAGTATATATAGTAGTTGGCAAGATCTTATTGAGTGAGTCAGTGTAGACTTATAGCAAGGAAGAGACAAGTTCACTTTTAACACAACTATCCAAATAACCTTTCTTAAGAATTAATTTCATTATAATTCTTTATTTTCCAAGAGAGAAAGAGGCCATTTCTGACTTCTACTGACTATTAAGTTTAAAACCCCTGGGTGATGTAGATGAACTCTTGAAACGGACACAATTTTCTCTGACAGTGACCATGGCCACCCTTTGGCCCGTCTTTCTGCTCTAAGAGGACACTCATGTTCCCATCCTATACCTTGCTGTTGTCATTCTGTCTCCTCACCTGGAAAATCTTTGTCCCTTCTAATGGCTCCTGCTTTTGGGGTTCAGGGATTCTCCTCTCTAAGAAGCCTTCCTGACCTGCTCTACTGTGAAGGACTGGCCATCATGGGGACCTGTACACATGTCCATCTCTGTTTATAACAATCTGGCAGCTCTCTAGAGGTTTCATGTTCTGTATGCATCCAGAGCCTTCTACCAAACTGCTAAGCACTGTAAATACGTTTTCTTTTTCTTCCTTTTTCTTTCTTGTCTTTCTATAGTTAGAGTTAGTTCAAGAAAAGGCTGGGGACACAGCAAATATTCAGTGACATGCTGTTAAGTGAATGAAGGATAAAAAACACCATCAGCACTTCCCTTGGACCCAGGACCCTGCCTGAAAAAGCAGTTTGAAGGCACCTGTAAGATAATGGTTTGCAAGGGCATTATCTCGAATTTTTCTTCCTATCCCGTAGGAAATCTAAAGGAAATGGGTAAATGTCTCTAAGGCTGGGACCATAAATTCTACTAGGTGACTCTAATGAATCAAGTGAGGATTGTAGCAGATCAATGCTGCAGCACAGAAATGGATATGAGATCTTTCATTGGAATGGAAAAATGAAAAGTTCTACTAAGACCATTTTAGGACACTGTTCCTGATAGTTTAGCTATTGATAACCTGATAAATTTCAGGTTCCAGAGTTGTGTTTACAGGATGCTTTATATTTAAAATTCATTTGGTTAAGGTAGGATGTATATTAATGCATATATTTATAAGTGTGTGCATGCACGCCTGTGTGTGTATAGGTGTGTATATTTAGAAAGGGCTGGGAAAGCATTACTGCTAAATAATGTCATGATAGACTTTATTTGATACGCTTAGTAATTCAAGACATTTCTGTGCACATATCCATGAAGTATTTGGGATTCCCTTGGATAATGCTTGTCATGGGACTGAAAATGTTTACAAGAGCAATATAAAAGTATCAAGGCAATAATTATTCAATTGTGGTTATATGTCCATAATTGGGAATGTAATTCACCACTGAAGTCATAAATAATAACAGAATTCCCTAGAAAATTGTCTAGATTACATCTGAATCATTATACTACACAATAAACCTTTAACATCCTAAACGACTTCCAAGGCGTGACACTAAATCTGACCATATTTAAACACACTCTTAGTACAGATTTGGATAATTCCACAACATACAAAGAAATATAAATGATTGTCTACATGCAGTGTGTTTTTTTTATATAATACATTCAATATAATTTTTGAAATGAGTATAAATACAATGGCTGCTATTTCGCTGCATTTGTTATTTTGGTATTTGGTTATTGTGGGGCTTAATACAGCTGAGGATGAATTCATGCAATGATGACATCTCTTCAACCTGTATGCATGTCCCCATCTAGCCCTCACACCTTCCATGTGAATAGAATGAGGCTACTCCAAGCACTCACAATGAGATACACAAAACCATTTCTGAAAAGTTCTGCCCACTATAGTGTATCTACCACTCACCACCATACACCATACGGCTAGAGGTTTGCCACTATGTGGTTTCTTTTTCCTTTTTCTTTTTTTTAATCTTTATTTATTTTTGAGAGAGAGAGACAGACAGACAGAGCACAAGTAGGGGAGGGGCTGAGAGAGAGAGGGGATAGACACAGAATCCAAAGCAGGCCCCAGCCTCTGAGCTGTCAGCACAGAGCGTGATCCGGGTCTCGAACCCATGAACCATGAGATCATGACCTGAGCCGAAGTCAGATGCTTAATCGACAGAGCCACCCAGGCGCCTCAAGAAGCATATATTTTAAAGAGGATTCACTTGTATACTTTCTTTGGTTAAAGATAATATTTGAAATCAATATTCAATGCCCTAACTTGGAATACAGATAAAAAGGAAAAACACTTTCAGCTTAAAAATATATATATAAATAGCATAATAAATTTATACACATTGGATCTGGTTAACAACCTCTAAGTTACTTGCCTGTCACACTAGGGATTTAAAGAATTGTTTTTGTAGCACCCCAACTTTGAAAAAATTGAACTCTGTTTGTTTCTGATTATACAGTATTACATTTATAGAAAATTTAGGATGCACTTATTAATAGATGGAAGAAAACCCTCTCATTTAAAAAAAGCACTCATTATCTTGTTTTTGCTAACACTTTCTTTATGACCACATATGGACTTCTGAATATTCTGTTAATTGTTGTAGTCATGCTATCAATGTGAGAAGAAAACAGCCTAAAGTGTAACCAGGCAGTTTCACATCCTACCTACAAATGCTTAAATCAGGCTCTGCAGATGAGAAAGTGACAACTACTTGGCTGGAAGAAAACTGCTCTGGGGCACAATCAACCACAGTGGGCCCCTGCCTTGCAATCAGNCCAGGGCATAGCTGCTGCAGTCTTCATGTCACAGAGGCCGGGAGGAGGTTTCCTTGTTACAGGACCAAGATCAATAAAAGTGCACCCATTTAGGAGGGCAGTATTTTTCTTTAGCTAGAGCGTTCCTACTGGAACTTGTACAAGGTATTTATTAATATATGCCTTTGGAAATCGGAATATAAAGTAACACAGATAACAAAACTGTAAACACTTGATCAAAAGGTACTTTATTTTTTCTGAATGCTTTGGGTAGGAATTTTTAACTCTAATGCAAAAGCACTTAAAAGAAATACTGCCAGATAGAGTTATTTTTAAATGATCCATGTCTGAATCAAACATAGATTATTTATGTCAAACATGAAGCCCTAACTTGTTTCTCTCAGGGAACAATAATTATCTCTTTCACTACCAGCCAGTTAAAGTGCAGGAATTTAACAGATTCTTAATCTTAATCTGAACAAAACACCGACAGTAAATTCATTCTACTGCTTAAGAATATAATCCCAAACATTCAAAATCCATGTGTAAATCACTTTAAAACATTTTGGATTACTGTATCATTCTTAAATACCGCTCCCTGCTGGAGAGATAGGAGAACAGAATGCAGCATTTACAATTTTTCATTTCATTTTAAAAATGCATTAAATTGTTTACAGCAACGTTAAGACAGACTCTTCTCTAAATCCAAAAGCATTTGGCACTATAATCCTGGTGGTACACTATGATTAAAACAAACACTTCCAAGTTAAATTGCTATAATTGCTAAAAACACTTACCAATGGAAAATTGGAGGACAGAGGCTGTTGTTGTATTAAGGCCTGTGGTAATCTAGAAAAAGGAATATACCAAAATAAGACAAGACAGAAAGACAGGAGGAGAAAGAGAAAAGGCTGTCAGGAAGAAAGAAGACTCAGAAGAGGAAAGACAGGAGATTCAGTGTATGCAGTGGTTGGCTTATTTTAATTAGTATGTCTGAACACAGATACATTGCATGGTTCTCTATGGGGAACAGTAGTGAGATTCTGACTCCAGCACTCGTGGTACATGTTTCCTCAGGGTCCTGTTGAAAACCATTTTTAGTGTGATCTCCTGGGTAATCTTGCGAGGGCTCTTATTAACACAGTCCCCTCCACTCACTCCTCAACCTCCCCTCCATCCTACAACAAAAGGTCTAGAGCCCAAAGCAAATGCCATAAAAAGGCTCCCAAACAAAAACTGGAAGGTCAATTAAAAGCAAATGAGAAGAAAAAGATTATTTTGGGAAAAGCAGCTAGAAATACCTCAGCTAAAGGGTATAGGATATTATT
Source organism: Crocuta crocuta (assembly GCF_008692635.1). Classification (NCBI taxonomy): domain Eukaryota; kingdom Metazoa; phylum Chordata; class Mammalia; order Carnivora; family Hyaenidae; genus Crocuta; species Crocuta crocuta. Next base: position 2,543,038 of record NW_027533259.1, on the reverse strand, counting down.
AGGGGATGGCAAAAATGTTCTAAAATTGTGGTAATGACTGCATGATTTTGTGACTAAATGTGAACTGTACACTTTAATTAAATGAACTGTAGAATATTGTATGTGGAATATCTGTTGATAAAACCATTACCTCTCCAAAAAAAGTAATCAAATTATGGCCTAGAAATAACCTTCCAATACATTTCTATTACTTCCTTTTAGTCTCTTGAAGAAGCATGCTTAAACAATTTTCCCCCTGGTACCGTATTTAATTTTTAATGAATTTAAAGTACAAAAATTTTTTTAAAAAGTATTCTGTGGAGCAGCAACTTTGACCCATACCAGTTCAAATGAGATGAGAATTAGGGTTCTCATTTTCAAATACTATGTTGTTGGGTTCCTGACCCTATAAAGCTAATGTATGGGATGCCTCCCATGGCGGCATCTAGAAGTTACAAAGTGGACAACTGTGTTTCCACCATGGCGAAAGCAGTCGGCTGTCTTACTTCTGCTTCTTCTATGTCATAATATCATCCTTAGATGTATCAGTGGCCATGTGATGGAGTCCACACTGTGGAAGGGTCAGGAGATACCCAGGTTATGAATCGCCGAGGGGGAACTGATGGAAAAGCGAGTCAGCAAGCCTCTTGTTTAGTCAGAATTCTGCTGAGATGTGAGTATCAAAAGATCAGATGGGTGCTTTCCGTTTCTGCAACACAATTTGGAAAGGTGGCTGACTGTACGCTTTAAATATGTGACGTTAAAATCCATGAAGAAGCAGGAAACGTAAAAGAGGGGAGGGCAAGAGACACATTTTATAAGTTGTTAAATATCACTGTAGATATCAGCACCTTATTGATTTTAACCATAGCAAAAATCACTGGTGTCAGAGTGTCAGAGGAAATCCTCTCTGTGTAATTTAAATCCCTCATTATCACAGATAATTTGCTACAAGAAAACTGACCCTTCATGTCTAGAGCACTGATTCCTGTTCTCTTCCCCTTGCCTGAGTCATTAGAGAAAAATGGACCCACAGAATTTTCTTTAAATAACTAGATTAGCTCCTTTTCAAGATTACTTTAAAGGAATCTGTGTTGTTTTTGTTTTTCACCATTTTTAGAGTAAGTTCAACTATTTGTCCTCATGGTTTTTTTAATTGGATAATTTGATCTTACAGTCCAAAGAGAAATGAAAATCTGTAGTTTTCACATAAATTGAATGAATGCTCATTCCACCTCCGATTTTATATAACTGAGTAGATTCCCAGGTGAATCATGAAACACTCCTCAGTAGAAGTTCTTTGAAACAATGGTATCAGATAAGCTAAAAGCACCATGGTTATTGCTAAGGCTGGTGCATTAGGTATACTTGAGAGTCATAGGTACTATCCGGCTGGGTGTAATAAACGAGGCCATGTCACCTGCATGATGAAGTCACAGACGTGACCGCTGCTGGCACACAGTAAGTTGTTTGGAATATTGCCAAATTTCAAGTTACACGTGCTAACTGACAATGACCCTGCACTTAGATTAGTCATTGATTCTACATTTCTTTTCTTCACCAGGGAAGCAAAGGCCTGGTAGAATGGTTAACTTTCATTGCTTTACCTTTACCCATTTTTTAGCCCATTAATAAAGCTGTCAGTTATAAGAAGGAATGGGAAAGATGAAGAGAAAAAATAACAAGAAGCATTACCTATAAAATCTGCTCACCTATATTTAGATATTAATAAATTTAGGTATTAATGAATTATTTATTATCCTGGCACTTACATATGTAATTTTAGTTTGCAAAGTTATAAAGTCTTTATACCTGACCTTCTAAAATGAAAGGGTCTCTTAAATGGCTTTTGATAAACAGTAACTCCGAATGTCTGACAGAACTTTTCTCCTACCAAATTTCAGTGGTCTTGACTTATCAATTAGATCTCAAACCACAGAAGATTAGTATGATCACTAAATGAATCTGAATTCACATCATAGGTTGAGGCTGTGTTTTCTGCATCTCATCACTGCAAATTTTGGGGGAGGGGTTTGATCCTGTTTTAGCCCAAACTCCTCCTTGTAACTAAAATGCATTTGCAAACAACAGAATAATTCAAAAGTAATTTCTTGAAATTACTTCTTGAAATAAAATGACCATGTGACTAAATTCACAAAATGGAGCTGCTCTTGCTGGAAGTATAAAAGATAAGAGCGTTAGCCTACTAAGGTTCTTTGCCTGTCGTTCTCTCCTTCACAAATTTAGTAAGAACTGCATTTATGAAAAATAAGAAGGCATATTTGTTAAAAAGTGATGTTTGGGGGGCTGATAGTTTTAATCAGTTCTCATACACAACAATTTTGCCTGTATTCGATCTTGAGGTACCAAGCAACTATTTGAATTTTAGGAAACATAATAGCATGTTAACTGACAACTGAATTTCTCCTTTCATTCAGTTGATCTGTCTTCTGTAAACACAGCTTGGGTACAGTCTCTATTTTTGCAGTATAAAAATTATTGAGAATTAGAAGTTGCTAGTGTGTAAAATATGAGTGTCATCTCTATCTTTGTTAATGTATCTTTATTCTATTCCCATGGAGTCCGCAACACAATCCCTCACACTTAGATGGGGATATAAATCGGCATATGCTTTTTTTTTTCTTTCTTGGATGAAGATGATTATTTTGAATATTTTCTTTTTTAGTTGAAAGCTTAATCTCATGCTAATTACATAATACAATTCAAAATTAGCCCACTGGGTATATAAACTCTAATGCTAAATAAACTGAGTGAAACAATCAGGATTAAAATATACATGGATCACATAAACTAAATACTTCAGTTTTTATGCTACTGAAATATTTTGGTATTATATTCTGATATGCCTACTTCTTGTTAATCAATAGAAGCAAAAAAAGAATTTTTTAAGTGTTTCTAGAAAAATTACTGAATGGGAGAACATTCTAAAAAAAGCATTATCCTAAGCTCAATTAACTACAGTAAAATTTTATTTTGTTTTAAGGTTTTATAGATAATTCAGTCATGGTACATTATTTAAAATGCACTAGCAAATCTATTTTTTCAAGAAGAACTTCACTACCAGAGTCACATTTGTCTGCAGGAATATTATAATACCTTGTGAGACTTGAATTATGAGCACCTATTATTTTAATTTGCATCCAATTAATTCTGTTTGTGTTCTAATTTCAGCTAAAAACTCTTCAATTTATCAATGTTCTGCAGCTCGTATCTTTAATAAATTAAATGTATCCATTGCCATGAAAGGGGTATTCAAGCAGCATAAAATAAGAAACACGTTGTAAAAATTGATGGACTTACACTTTGATAACTAAATCTTCTTTTAATTGCTTAGCTAGTTTTTTCTCCCTTTGGTATTGTGGAAGACAGTCTTTGGACCACTTTTAAAGTTAATGAATTTGAAACAAAATGTGTGATGTAGGGATAAAAAATACAACCTGTTACCTAAAAGCCCCATGATAAGGACGATGTGGGAGAAAAAAGAAGGAAGCTCAAGCTGAAAATCAGAAAAGCAAAGCATGAAAGATGTCATAAGTACAACATTTCTCGTCAAGAAACTGAGCCAGGAGTAAAACATAACAATTACTTTTATATCCTTTTTCAAGAATGTGAAATGTAGTCTTTCTGCCAGAACCAAGTAACAACAAAAGGCTCATTAGCCACATGCTGACGGCTAGTGTTTTTGTTGCTTTTAATTTCGAATGCTCATGTTTCATTTTATGTCTGATCCAAGAACTTTGGCAGGCCAAGTCTAATCAGTCTAAATTAAAGGAAAGTAACCTGCTCCTGAACAATGTGACATAAACCCAAATTTGTCCAAAACTGGTTTATTCAGTGTACTTCCACTTAAAAAAAAAAATCAGTGAAGTTCCTTTGTGGTTAGGACACAATGTTTTAAAATAATGTGATAAAATTGCTCATCTAGCATTTTTGACTTGCAAAGAGAACATAAGACATTTAAAAGTAAAGCTTTACACAAGCACTTATAAAGCCACAAATTATTTAAGTGTGATATAGATATATGTGTGTCATATATATCACCCATCATACCTATATTTTTAAAAAGCCATCTAATCATAATGATGCACCATGTATAAAGAGATCCATTGCTGTTATCAATTTTATTCCTGAATTATTTTACCATTTGAAAATAAACTAAAAAAATCACTGTTCCCAATTTTGAGATATCTGTAATAGGATTTATATATAATAATGCAAATTTTCATATGAGCATGAAAGAATATTTTGTTGGCAAAAAGCTCCATAAAGACAGTGTATTTGGAATAATGTACATAAATAGCATGTACTTACCAATTCTCTTGGACCATATGGCTCACAGAAGGTGACGGCATTGCCATGCATAATTGCACCACACTGTTCTCCGATCTCACAGTTGTTACATTCAACCCTGTGAGAACAGAGAATACATCCACAGTCTGAGAATTAAGTAGCACAAAGTGGTTTATCGCTCAGGTAAGGAAAGAGGTAAGTTACCATTATTTGGTTCAAATCGACATTTTGAGGAAGGCTATAGTTTTTTGGTAGCATGACATGTTCAGGAAATGGGAAATCAGAAAGACTTGAACTTAAGTCCCATTTCTTTTAGTCACTCGCTGTGGTGGGCAAGTTACTTAATTTCCCAAAGTTTTGGTTTCCTCACCTATAAAATGATAACAATACCGACCTAATCTTACATAGTCGTCATGAGGATTAAACAAGAGAGTAGATGAGGCACAGAGGGCAGAACCAGTATTAATAACAGCAGATGGTATTATAACCAATAATTACATACAATATATATCACATCCAGTACAACAGTGTTTGCAAATATTAAAGATAAGCAAAGTAATATATACTTAAACAATGAACTAAAACTTGTACCTCTGAAAATAAAAGATGTTTTACAAATTTTAATCCTTTTTGAGTTGCTGTGTGAATGTTTAAAAATACTGTCCTCAAATAAATCTGAATGTCTATAAAATATACCATGCTAAAAATAATGAAATCAGATTATATTTAACCTACATATTAATCCAAAATAGACACAAAGTCTAAATCAAGCAAATTTTGGACACTGAGTTAATATATTCACCTTACAAATAACTTAATTAGCTGCTTTTTATTACTGTAAAATGAAGTGGTTAGTAAAATCTTACGCCAGAATCTCAAAAATAAAATTATTCATGTTTTTAGGAGAAATTGAAGGTATGAATATTCTGGATTTGATTTTGCACATTTATAGCAACACAATGTTCTGCATCATGACATTTCAACATACAATCATTACATATCTAACATGTAGGAAGGATAATCTATGTTTCCTCTGATTGAACCTCAAACCACTTGAGAGCTGTGTTTCATGCAGAAAGGACATTTTTAGGCTTCACATTCTAGGTGCTGAACGTGGAAAGGTCAGCATGCCCTTTGTTCTTGAGATCATTGTATTTTGTCCTTTCAACTGCTTGCTAATTTCAGAAAAAGAGGGAGTAGGAACTCTCATTCAAGTAGGAAGAAGACAAAAGTGTGAAAAGATACCAGGTATCCCATAAAGCCAAGGGGCAGAACCATGGTAAATAAGTAAAAGCTTGGCAAATAAATTCCTACATGTGAACTGCATGGATTAAGTAACTGGTATTCTTTTCCATTAAGGTGCTTATAAGCAGATCAATAAGGTCAAGAAACTTTGATTTTTTTAGAATAAACAGAAAATTTTCTGACATGACATTTAAAATGTTAGTATCTTACAGCATAACAAATCTTAGTAGGAGATTTGAACGTTCTTTTGATTAGTGTGAAGCAAAATTCTAAAAAAAAAACTTTGACATTAGAAGAAACATAAGAGTAGCTTCATAAAGGTGACAAACATATCTCTGGTTCCCTGACATGTCTGACATATTGTATTCCTCAAATATCTGTTGAAGGAATGAGTGAAGAAATATAAGACAATTTCATAAACAAAACTATTATTAAGGCTTGAAGTCTTAGAATAGTACCCAGTACACAGCTAGCATGATGTGTTAGAGTAACTGTTAGCTATCATCATCATCATCATCATCATCATCATCATCATCACTAGTGTTGTTGCTGCTGCTACTACTACTACTACTACTACTACAGATTTCTACCATTTTTATCCAGAACTAGCATATTAGGGTTTTTTCCCCAGAGAACTTATTACATGAACTTCTTACTACTATTTCTCTGTCTTTAAACTGTACATTGATTTTTTTCAAGGGGTGTGATTGTGATAAAAGTACAGAGAAGTAGCACAAATATTATAGTGGGGTACTCAAGATTATTTGGTCTCCAAGTCACTGAGAAATGGCTTGAGAGAAACATCAACTTTGACAGAGAAAACATTTTTAAATGTTTAACAATGGTTATCTGCCATTTTCCTCCAGTGAACTCTAAACTAAAAGTTTCAATGTTGGCGAAAAGGTGGAAGATCTAAAACAAGATAAGGATGCCCACTCTTGCCACTTTTATTCAACACAGTGCTGGGAATGCTACCCCCAGTAATCAGACAAGGGAAAAAAAATCAGAGGCACCCAAATTGGTAAGGAAAAGTAAAACTGTCACCATTTGCAGAGAGCATGATACTGTGTATAGAAAACCCTACAGACTCCACTAAAAAAAATTATTAAAACCAATAAATTCAGTAAGGTTGCAGGATATAAAATTAATATACAGAAACCCATTGCATTTCTATATGCTAATAACAAGCTAGCAGAAAGAAAGTTAAGAAAACAATACCATTTACAATTACATCAAAAAAGAACAAAATACCTAGGAGTAAATTTAACCAAGGAGGTGAAAGAATTATACTCTGAAAACTAGAAAATATTTAGTAAAGGAACTGAAGATGACACCAATAAGTGGAAAGATATACTGTGATCATGAATTGGAAAAATAAATATTGTTAAAATGTACATACTACTCAAAGCAATCTATAGATTCAATGCAATCCCTATCAAAATACCAATAGCATTTTTCACAGAACTAGAAAAGATAATTCTAAAATTTATATGGAATCACACACACACAAAAAAACCGAAATAGGCAAAGTAATGTTGAAGAGGAACAAAGATGAAGGTATCACAATCCCAAATTGTGTTCAAGATATAGAACAAAGTTGTAATAATCAAAACAGTATGATACCAGCACAGAAACAGATACACAGATCAATAGAATAGAGTAGAAAGCCCAGACATAAATTCATATCTTTATGGTCAATTAATCTATGACAATGGAGGCAAGAATACACAATGGGGAAAAGACAGTCTCTTTAACAAATGGTGTTGGGAAAACTGGACAACTATATGTAAAAGAATGAAACTGGACCACTTTCTTGCATCATACACCAAAAAAACCTTAAAGCTAATTAAAGACCTAAATATGAGACCTGAAATCATAAATGTCCTAAAAGAAAACATAGGCAGTGAACTCTTGGACATGGGTCTTAGCAATATTTTTTTGGATCTGTCTGCTCAGGCAAGGGCTAAAAAAGCAAATATAAACTATTGGGATTATATCAAACTAAAAAGCTTTCACACAGGAAAGGAAACCATCAACAAAATAAAAAGGCAACCTACTGAATGGAATAAGATATCTGCAAGTGATATATCTCATAAGGGGTTACTATACAAAATATATAAAGAATTCATATAACTCAACCCCCGAAACCTAAATAATCCAATTAAAAAATCGGCAGAGCATATAAATAGACGTGTTTTCCAAAAAAGATATTTGGAGGGCCAACAGACATATGAAAATATGCTCAACATCACTAATCGTCAGACAAATACAAATCAAAACCACAAAGGGATATTTCCCTCACACATGTCAGAATGGGTAATCAAAAAGATGAGAAATAACAATTATTTGTGAAGATGTAAAGAAAAGAGAACCATCGTGCCCTCACTGGTGGGAATATAAATTAATTCAATCTCTATGGAAAACAGTAATGGAGTTTCCTCAAAAAATTTAAAAAAGGAATATCACTTCGAGATGTTTGCCCAAAGGAAAAAAAAAGAATTCAAAACGATAATGCACCACTATGTTTACTGCAGCATTATTTACAATAGCAAAGATTCAAAAGCAACGTAGTGTCCATCAATAGATAAATGGATAAGGAAAATGTCACTCACACACACACACACACACACACACACACACACACACAGAAGAATATTATTCAGCCATAAAAAAGAATGAAATCTTGGGGCGCCTGGGTGGCTTAGTCAGTTAAGCGTCCGACTTTCGCTTAGGTCATGATCTCGCGGTTCGTGGGTTCGAGCCCCGGTGGGCTCTGTGCTGACTGCCAGCTCGGAGCCTGGAGCCTGTTTCAGTCTGTGACTCCCTCTCTCTCTGACCCTCCCCTGCTCACACTCTCTCTCTCTCCTAGAAATAAATAAAAATATTTTTAAAAAAAAGAATGAAATCTTGCCATTTGCAAAAACATAGATGGACCTAGAGGCTATTATGGTAAGGGAAATAAGTCAGAGAAAGACAAATACTAAAAAATTTCACCTATATGTGTAATCTAAAGAAATATAGAAACAAACAAGCAAATAAACAGAAAAAAAATCATAAATACAAAGAGCTGGTGGTTGCTATGGGGTAGGGAAGGGAATTAAAACATAAACTTCTAGTTAGAAAAAACATATCACGGGGATATAAAATACAGTATAGGGAATATAGTCAATAATACCTTAATACATATATATGGTGACAGATAACTACAGTTATCATGGTGATGCATTTCGTAATATAAATAAATGTTAAATACCTATGTTGTACACCTGAAAGTAATATAATATTGTATGTCAACTGTACTTCAATTTTATTCTTTAAAGGTTTTTTAAATGTTTATTTATATTTGAGAGACGGAGCCTGGGTGGGGGAGAATCTGCTCTGAGCTGTTGGCACAGAGCCTGATGTGGGGCTCGAACTCATGAACCATGAGATCCTGACCTGAGCTGAAGCCACATGCTTAACCGACTGAGCCACCCAGGTGCCTCTCAATTTTAAAACTATAAGATAGAGGCACCTGGGTGGCTCAGTCAGTTGAACATCTGGCTTCAACTCAGGTCAGGATCTTGCGGTTCATGAGCTGGAGCCCTGCATAGGGATTCTCTCTCTCCCTCTCTCTCTGCCCCTCTCTTGCTCACTCTCACTTTCTTTCAAAAACAAAAAACAAAAAAAATTTTTAAATACAATAAAAATACAAGATCCGTAAGTTAATTAATGATGAAAGTATCAATGTTGCTATGAAGTCTGAGGCTTGATGTTTGAATTCTCATAGCAATCATTCTATCTATAAATATTGATCAGGAGTCTCCAAATCAAAACTGTATAACAGAAAAATAATAGCTTCCCCATAGCTTTTACTAAATGGGATACAGGTGCAGCCTAGATATCTGTATATTGTTTAAAGAGGACTCCAACATAGATGGCCTACAGCCTGGCATTAGGAACCGACAGACCAGACAACAGATGTTTGATGTGTTTGCAGAACCATTTTTATTTTGTAAAATAACAAGAATTTAACAACCAGTAAGCACAAGAAAAAAAAAACATATAAGAGCCCTTTTCCTCATTTGGCTCAACAACCCTCCTAGACTTTTTTCTTCTTCATGGTGCTATCGATTCTGAAACTTGAGATAAAATTTACAAAGGCACTGGTACCCTGTTTAACTTAAAGATCTAGAATTACCATGTATTTAGAATTACTCACTGGGTTGCTGCTACTTGGAAGAACAATGACTCAATAAGGATTGATGGAACAAATCCATCAACTTTCTGCCAAGGTCTTTTAGATATTCTTTTCTTGAATTTCTCACAGTCTGAGAAATTATTATAATTTATCATGAATGCCCATCCCTCTGGGTGGTCAAATCCAACATACTCTTAGCTGCCAATGGTGTTATTTATTCATTCATCATTCATTAAGTCATTCTTGTAATTAACAAACTTGTGTTAAGGACCTACAGGCACTGTGGTGAGCTTTAATGGAACAAAGACCAATAAAACAATGTCATTTTCTTTTAGGAGTTTACACTACAAAAGAAGAAGCAGAGAAACAAGCACACAAGTACAACATAGGGTGCCATTGCAATGACAGCTATTTAGTGCCTTCTTTTAAGTGCCAGATATTCTAAAGCCCCTTTGAGTCTCTCAATCTCTATGAGATAGTGATCAGCATCCTCGTTTCACTAATAAGAAAACTGAGCTTCAGAGAAGGTAAATATTTGCTCAAGTCACACAGCTGTGAAAGTGACAGAGTTGCAATCTGGCCCCAGGTCTTGCTAATTCCATCACCCATCACATTTTCCAGAGCTCCTCACTCAGCTCCTTCTAACAGGGGTATGCACTGCTTTTGATGGTACCTAACCCAGACTGAGGAAGTAAGAAGTTCCCAAAGGAGGTGGTCCCAGAACTGGTCCTGAATGAGAAATAGGAGTTATTCAAGCAAGGAAGAATGGTGAGGGTGTGATAGGGCACAAGGAACACAGAAAAGAGATGATAATGAATGAAGGAAAAGATAATGACACAGAAGTAGAACTGCCACTTCAGTGAGTTATGTGACTGCAATCATACTGGTACCTATATAGTAGGGCAGTAGAGAATGGAGCTCGAAAGTGGGAATCAGTTCATGGAAGGCCTCATGCACCATTTACAAAGTGATAGGTACTATACTAGGAGCTCTACAAACAATGCCTCAATAAATTCATAAAAAACCTCCTCCCTCCATTTAATCCCTGCTTAGAGGATGTTAAAATTGAGATTTAGAAATATCAAATGATTGTCTAAGGCTATAGACCTTATAAATTATAGAACTGGTATTCAAACTCTCATTATTCTTTTCTGACTGCTTTCAAGTACTGCCCAGAAATCAAGAACTGTCTATTCTCTGGCTCTTCCCATAACTAGAGATGACCAACTCACAATGGTTACATGTACCTGAACTTCAGAGAAAGGAGATTGTCACTGACATAGCAACTTAAGATATGGCTGCAATCAAGAGGCATGTTACTGGGAGTCACGAGAGAGGGAACGATATTATTACAATGTGAGAAGAGAAGAGGTACAAGAATGGGTCCCTGGGGAACAATAAATCATTTGGCCTTTAGCCTGGTTTCTGGAAAGCTCTAATCATTATCATGACTTTTCAGTGTGTAGCAATCTGAGCCTATCTCCTCTTCCTTTTCCATGATTACTGGCAGTGGGTTCAGTTCTGTTCCTAACCATCTGTGTTGTCCATAAAGGTGACTTTCCTAATAGTGAATCTATAATATGACCTTCCTTGTATTTTTTTCTATAAAGTTGAGCATTGTAATACTTTGCATATTAATACCATTATCAGAAAGGAAAAGATGAACCATAATTTTATTGTGAAATAACGATCCTGATGGAGACTAGACAGTACAAAGGGCAACTTGTGCTCATGGCTTCCCAGAAGAAAAAGTGATCCATGTCAGAGAGAGGTGAGTTTTGAAAACCTACAGATGTAAATAAGCATCCGAATTCCAAGAGAAGGAATTTCTGGATCACCCCAGGATTTAAAACTTTCTTTCTCAGAAGGCCTCTGTGTCTAACAACTTAACTTGGTAGAGCAGAATTAGGTGCTCTCTGTAAAGAATATTAGTAGTCTTCAATCCCACTCTTCCCTTACAGAAAAGTTCTACAAGTTCTTAAGAACTTGAATGAGGTTCAATTTGCTTGGTGCAAATAGGACAGTCAATAATATTGTTACAATGTTGTATGGGGACAGATGGGAACTATACTTATCGTGGTGAGCACTGAGTTATATACAGAATTGTTGGATTCCCTACGTTGTACACCTGAAACTAATATTGTATGTCAGTTCTACTTCAATAAAAATTTTTAAAAGGTGCTCTTTGTTCCTAACCTTTAAACTGTGGCCTACCAATTGAATTTTCTCAGGGAAATGATGGGTTTTGTAAAGTTAGGTAGCATATTCTTCAGAGACTGGTGGGAAGAAGGAAGTTTTAAGTAATCCCACTTAAACCAACTTTTGTTTTTCAATTTAAAAAGGAATGTGACCTCCCAGGCTAAGGATTATAAATGAATTGCCTCTCTGCCTAACAGTTAAAGTAATACTGAATATTTCTCTAATCTAAGAAATCTACCCCCTCTCTTTTCTTTTTTCCCCCGATATGAAAAACAGAATATAAGAGTCTGACAAATACCATGGCACATGATCTGAACTGCATAACTCGAAGTATATTCCACAATGAAAAGTATGATTAAAAGGCATTTTAAGGCAAATGCTTGCTATTCCCAAAGACCATGCAAAGCCTGAATCTATTAAGCCCTCTATGAGCCCATTTATCACACATTTAGGCTCCACATGAAGCTTATCTATTACTAGAGTTTACAGATCATTGCATGTTCGAGTTAGAGGGCATCTAAAATATCACTGGGTCTCGTCACCCCTCATTTTACAAATGACAGAACAGGACTAGAATTAAGGTGCCCTGACCCCTTGTCCAACATTCTTCCCCTGTCCCTCAGTAAGAGGAAAAGACTCTAATTTTATAAAAACAATGTGCCTTGAAAAAAATGTTGGTCATTCTTTTTACTGCCAGAGTTTATTTTGAAAAGCTATGATGACTTTTTCTTAAAAGTTCTTTTTTTTATTTAATAAAAGGATTTGGCTTGCTAATGAAAATGTACAAGAATAAGAAAAATGTCATGGACTTCATAGGAAATGTTAGAAATGAATTTGCTGGACTGAAGTACATCATCAAATACATTCTTTTTTCGTCATGTACATCCTTAGATAATTCATCAACACTTTACACACACACACACACACACACACACACACACTATCACATTTGTCTTTTCACTAACCAAAACATAAAAAAAAGCAATAAATATAAAGGCAAGTACTTTTAGACCAACACATCTAGGATCAAACCATAAACAAACAAGAAAAAAATGCTCTGAACCAAGGTTCTGTTTTTCACTATAATAAGCTCCTTGGCAATTTGAAACTTGCTATTTTGGTAGCAATCCTCTATTTTTGTTTTTTAATATATAGATAGCTGTTTTTGTCTGGGATAAAGAATTATATGTGAGGTGCATTTATGCTATAGAGAGAGTAAACTTCTGAAGGTATAATTATGTTTTCAATCCTGATTGAAAAATTATTAGGCTGGAAAACATGCCACGCACCCGGTCAGAAGGCACAGAGGAGGCTGAAATGGCCCTTCTGCCATGCAGTGACTCACACAGGACTTTCAGGGTGCAGGAAAGAGGAGGAGGAGGATTAAGGAGAAAATTGGACTCCTTCACACAACAAGAGATTTATGAATGGCTGGTGGTGACATCATCCTCATAACAATAAATAAATAATTGAAATATTATTTTCTCAAGAGTAGTCTAATTACATGGCTCATTTTTCTTTTTAGATCAGAGTGAAATCACTCAGTCTTTCGTCAGGCATTCTGCTGAAACAAGGTAATCACCTGGAAACTCACTGACAATCAGTTATCATCAAATTCCCATTTGAGGTTCATGTCATTTGTCTGCAAGACCGAGGACATCGGATTATCTCTCCATAATTTATTGCCTCTGAAAAAGTCAGTGTCTGGGGCTCAGCCTCAGAGAAGCAACCCGACATTCTATAAACTGGATCACGCATTTACCTGCATTTCTGAATGGAGATAATGAATGGAGACATTAAAATAATGTTATCACTTGTAGTGACTATAAAAAAGTACTTTAAAATGGATAAAGAAAAGAAAATTCTTATAATTTCCTGACGCCAGGCTAACCTGACTCTTCCCCCAGGAACCACTCACGCTGCCTGTCTGACAAAATCTGATATGTGAGTTTGCAAGGCAAGGCCAGATCAGGGACTGGCGCATCCACCAAAGTAAATGGGCTCTGAGGGCCATCTGCTAGCTGGGCAATTAGCTGACTTCTGGAGACACCAGAGCTCCTTGTACTTTCCATTCAAATTTCAGCAACCAGAACATTCAACTTTGGACCATATTTTATAATAAAGAGACAATGTTTTCTAGGGTGCCTGGGTGGCTTGGTTGGTTAAGCATCCCACTCTTGATTTCAGCTCAGGGTGATCTCATGATCGTGGGATTGAGCCTTACATTGGGCTCTTTGCTAAGCATGGAGCCTGCTTGGGGTTTTCTTTCTCTCCCCCGCTCTGCCCCTCCCCTGCTCTTTCTCTCTCTCTCGAAATAAAATAAACATGAAAGAGAGAGAGAAACGAATAGTTTCTCAACTATTCGTGATCTCGCTTGCTCACCGACAACATGAAAGAGAGAGAGACAATGTTTTATAATGAAGAGGGCATAACTACTTTCCTGTGAAAAGATTAAGCTTTTAAAAAGCCTATTCTCTTTGCAAATGTAGAATATTTTTAGAAAAACAGCAAGAACGTTCACTCTATAAAACTGAGAATAATATCACCTTCAACGATGTCATGCCTTTTTTCTAAGAAGCTAACACATACTTGAAATGTGAAAATGACAAACCCCATTTATGGCTCACCCTCATTACTTCTCACTGAGGAAGGCAAAAGAACTCTTATTTCTCTAGGGAGTTTTGAATTTTGATCTCTCCTTTGTTAACAGGGACAATGACAAATATTATTTGGGTTAAAAATAACCCTTCTAATATCCTACTACTGCATGCAATATTCTGACCTCCTACTATGGTGAATTCCACTACATGCTGCTTGAAGAAATATTTTCTCCCTTGTTTCAAATGTACTTGACATTTAATTCTATTGAGTGAGCTCTTAATTCTGTCATCTAAAACAGAGATTAAAGAAGGAAATAATAAGCCTCAAGATTCACACCTTATTTTATTGGTAGGACACCTCCTGGTTAACCTTTCTATTGTAGATGAAACTTTTCCCCAGAGCAATGACATCATGGTAAGAAAAGAAGAGCAAAGAGAGGGAGGAGACAGGAGAGGAAGGTTAGAGGAGAGTTTTGTAATAAGAGAAAAAAGTTATTAACAAAAGAGAAGAAAGAGTGAGAGAGAGTGTAAAAGAGGTGAAGTCAAGAGGGAGGAAGTGAGAGAAAAGTAAAGATGCATAAAAGGACAGAATATTGGACCATTAAACCCTAAAAAATCAAATTATAATTTCATGACTCACAAATACATGGATATATTAGGGATTCTGGCAAAAGTATGTCATCAGAGAAAAGATTTATTTTGCCTGACTTTTCTCAACTATTCGTGATCTCGCTTGCTCACCGGCTCTCGAAAAGAAATGTAAGGTTTATGCTCTGTGTTACACTGGGTAAGTTTATGAGGTCATATGTCTTGTAAGTGATCATCATTACCAACCCCACCCCCCCGAAATCCTTCAGCAGTGCTGTGGGGCCCCTGGTGTCCGTGGTCAGTTCTCCCCTTGCCTGTGGGCCTGCTGGGCATTGAGCAAAGTGGATGTGCTTTTATCCAGTTTCCTTCCTGATGATACCATTCATCAGTCTAACTTTTTTTCTGCTTTCCTGGAAACCACTTACATTGTGATTCTCACACTTGGCTACTAAATGGAGTCCTCTCTGTTTTTGTTATTTATGGGGGAGGTGCTCTAAAATACCAATGAACTATGAGGTACTTGCTTGACTTCTTTTCTCTTATGGGCTCTTTTAATCACTGAGCTCCAGCTAGAATAAGTCATCCCTTTCATACTAAAACCTCGGACTTTTTACATTCTTTGTTCAGTTAATTATTTTTCTCAAAGAAAATAAACTTTAATAAGCCAAATCACCCATGTTTTTTTATTTCAGAATAAGTGCTACAATAAATTAGTATTTTTCTGTTTTTAAATGTTTAGTTATTTATTTAATTTTTTAATGTTTTTTTAAAAATTTATTTCTGAGAGAGAGAGACAGAGCGAGCAGGGGAGGGTCAGAGAGAGAGGGAGACACAGAATCTGAAACAGGCTCCAGGCTCTGAGCTAGCTGTCAGCACAGAGCCTGACACGGGGCTTGAACCCACGAACCATGAGATCATGACCTGAGCTGAAGTAGGACACTTAACCGACTGAGCCACCTAGGTGCCCCTGTTTAGTTACTTATTTCAAGAGACAGACAGCATGAGAAGAGGGAAGGGCAGAGAGTGAGGGAGAAAAAAAGAATCCCAAGCAGGCTCCACATCACCAGCACAGAGTCTGAGATGGGGCTTGATCTCACAAACCGTGAGATCATGACCGGAGTTGAGATCAAGAGTCGGATGCCCAACTGAATGAGCTATCTGGGCGCCCCTTTAAATTAGTATTTTCAAGAGAATACCAGATGCAGCAGAGTTTGTGATCTGTTTCCCTGCTCCTTCAGTATGATCTTTCCAAGATAAAAAAGGAAATATTCTGGTGGCTTCTTGATTGAAGCAATCCTACACAATGCCACCCATGGCTTGAGCTTCCTTAGTACTAAGCTGAGGGGCTTTCTGTGTGATAAACCAATTGATAGAGGTCTCCAAGTACCAAAGGATCCGAAACAACTTCATTTGTGTCTTTCTTCCTGATGTCTCATATCCCTGTGGGTATCACGACTTACTCATCTGAGGTATATCTTTTGAGGATTGACTCCTGTTCT
Organism: Crocuta crocuta; assembly: GCF_008692635.1. NCBI lineage: Eukaryota > Metazoa > Chordata > Mammalia > Carnivora > Hyaenidae > Crocuta > Crocuta crocuta. The sequence continues at coordinate 2,526,437 of NW_027533259.1, read as the reverse complement.
TCCCTGATCTCTGTTGAAAAGGACATCTATGCTATTGTTATTGTGCTGGAGGGGAAACATCTGTTGTCGTTGAGTTGCAATTTATCATCATGTTTTCTAACAGCCCACGTTTCCCACTAGAACATCAGAGCCCAGTGGTATTATGGCTCCAAATGCCTTCTGTGATCTTCACAAAACAAGCATTAAAGGGATAATCTGTTAAGCAAAACAAGGATTCCTGCTTGACTTTGTAATTGCTTGGAGGATAAAGACACTTCTTAAGGAAACTTAAATCATTTTTCACAAATCATTCACTTTCTAGTTCCCTTAACTCTCTCTCTCTCTGAACTCTTCATAAGTGCAAGCTATGAATCAGTAATGTCTCATGTTTCTTATTTTTTATCATTATTTTTCTTATTACTGTTGAATTTTTTAACTGAGGTAAATTTGCATAGTGAAATATACAGACCCCAAGTTGTTGTTTTTTTTAATTTTTCAATGTTTATTTATTTTTGAGAGAGGCAGAACACGAGCTGGGGAGGAGCAGAGAGAGGAAGACACAGAATCCAAAGCAGGCTCCAGGCTCTGAGCTGTCAGCACAAAGCCTGATGCAGGTTTTGAACTCACAAACCGTGAGATCATGACCTGAGACAAAGTCAGACACTTAAACCAAGCCACCCAGGTACCCCCAGACCTCAAGTTTTGACAAATGCACACATCTATGTAACCCATACCCCTCAAGATACATATAACATATTCATCACCGCCCAGAAAACTCTTCCCACCCCTCCATCAATCGTTTATCCCAGAAACAATCACTGATCTAATTTCTAGCACTTTAGATAATTTTGCCTATTCTAGATTTCATAGAAGTGGAACCATATAGTAAGAACCATTTTGGGTCTCTGGCTTCTTTCTTTCAACATAATATTTTTGACATTTAACCATGTCGTTTCCACTATGAAAAATTCATTCCTTTTTATTGCTGAATTTCCATTGTATGGATATACTGCTGGGTTGTTGTTGTTTTTACATTTTACTTATTTTTGAGAGAGAGCGAGCGAGTAGGGGAGGGGCAGAGAGAGAGGGAGACACAGATTCAGAAACAAGTCCAGGGTCTGAGCTGTCAGCATGGAGTCCGACACAGGGCTCGAACCCACAAACCAAGAGATCATGACCTGAGGCTTAACTAGGAGCCACCCAGGCACCCCCTGTATCATTTCTTATCCATTCTCCTGCTGATGGGTACCTGGAATGCCCCCCAGTCTGGGGCTATTAGCTATGATTGTTTTTAATAAAAAAAAATCAAGACTGTACTCCATTCATACGAAATAATAGCAGTATCTACATCATACTAAAATCGTTCAATTTTTTTAATGTTTTTTAAAATGTTTATTTTTGAGACAGGGAGAGAGACAGAGTGCAAGTTGGGTTGGGCAGAGAGAGATGGGGACACAGAATCTGAAGCAGGCCCCAGGCTCTGAGCCGTCAGCACAGAACCTGACACGGGCTCGAACTGCGAGATCATGACCTGAGCTGAAGTCGGACATTTAACCGACTGAGCCACTCAGGTGCCCCCTAAAATAGTTCAATTTATTAAAGAAACTATTAAAGATGATGTACAAGTAGTAGATGCTTAAATGAAATATTAATGAGATAAAGCATAATTGTAGGTCCTTAATTTCTTCTAACTGTAGTTATCTGAGCGTTTTCTTTCCATCTCCCTGTTTTTAGAGGTTGGAGGGTTGTCTCTATGTGACTAAGGCACTACTGATCCCTTCCATCCTAGTAATACAATCGTACTGAACACACTTGATACGACAATGGAGAGTTGTCAGCAGTGCTGATAGATTGGTGTTGGTCTCACTCCTTGGGTTCAATGGCACATCTGAATTGATAAAGCTATTGTCATGGTTCAAAGATATAGTTGCACGTGGTCTAACATCAGGGCGAAGTGGAAGTAGAGAAGCCATCATTTTCAATGAGCCTGAGCCACCACTATATTCCAATGAAAGGGTTTTGTTGTTCTGTTCATTTGTAACTTTACTTCTCATCACTCATTCAAACAAAGCAGTTAGAAGTGGCTGAGAGAGTAGAGGAAATACAGGGCTCCTTCCCTAGCAGAGCCCTAGAGATATTTGGGGAACTAAGAGCAGGACTCTGCTCTACATTTCAGGGAGGTGGAAGGACTCTAGCAGCATGATGGTAAGCCAGAGAGCACAGCATCAAGGAGATGCCCATGGCCCAGGTCTAGGAGCAGCAGAACAGTCTCCACGCCCTCACACAGGGATCAAGACAGAGCCATGCTGAAGGAATGGCTAGGACAAGAGCAAAGGCTGTCTGTGTGGACCAGCCACCGAAGACTAGATAAGACAGGAAGACTCCCTGGGTAACTGCAGGAACAGATGACTTGGAGACCAGAGGGACATCCTCAGACCACCCCTGCTTCTGCACTAATAAGTCCTCGGAAACGTGGTCACAACCTCAGAAAAATGGGAGAGGGCTAGCCAATGGCAACTGAAATGAAGTTTTAGCCACTGGGAAAAGGAGGACAATAAAAAGAAATTAAGTTGGGTTATGAAACAACAGGAAAGTTTTACTCCTCTGGCGCCCAAGTCTGTGGCCAGAATTCATAACTGCTACACTTGTGTAAACATAAACAATTTCTGGAAGGATTGGCAAAAACCGTTAGCAGTTGCTGCCTCTGTTAGAAGTGAATACAGAGGTGTAGTGTGGGAGGAAGACTTATTTTTAATTGTTTTTATTTATTTTTTAATAAGTTTTTTAAATTTACATCCAAGCTAGTTAGCATTTAGTGCAACAATGATTTCAAAAGTAGATTACTTAATGCTCCTTACCCATTTAGCCCATCCCCCCTCCCATAACCCCTCCAGTAACCCTCTGTTTGTTTTCCATATTTAAAAGTCTCTTATGTTTTTGTCCCCCTCCCTGTTTTTATATTACTTTTGCTTCCCTTCCCTTATGTTCATCTGTTTTGTATCTTAAAGTCCTCTTATGAGTGAAGTCATATGATAATTGTCTTTCTCTGACTAATTTCGCTTAGCATGAAACCCTCTAGTTCCAACCACATAGTTGCAAATGGTAAGATTTCATTCTTTTTGATTGCTGAGTAATACTCCATTGTATGTATGTATGTATGTGTATATATATGTACATATATACACATATGTGTATATATGTATATATGTGTATATATGTACGTATATACACATATGTGTAATATGTGTATATATGTATATATATGTGTATATATATATACATATATATCACATCTTATATACCACATCTTCTTTATCCATTCATCAGTCTAGATGGACATTTGGGCTCTTTCCATACTTTGACTATTGTTGATAGTGCTACTATAAACATTGGGGTGCATACGTCCCTTTGAAAGAGCACACCTGTATCCCTTGGATAAATACCTAGTAGTGCAATTTCTGGGTCGTAGGGTAGTTCTATTTTTAATTTTTTCAGGAATCTTCATACTGTTTTCCAGAGTGGCTGTACCAGCTTGCATTGCCAGCAGCAGTGCAAAGGAGATCCTCTTTCTCCACATCCTTGCTAACAACTATTGTTGCCTGACTTGTTGATTTTAGCCATTCTGACGGGTGTGAGGTGGTATCGCATTGTGGTTTGATTGTATTTCTCTGATGGTGAGTGATGTTGAGCATTGTTTCATGTGTCTGTTGGCCATCTGAATGTTTAATTTTAAATATTTTTTAATATTATTGGATTTTTGCCAAGTACATTTATTAATTTTGAAATGAAACTTAGTATTTAAACTAAGTAGACATGCAGGACATTCAGTATTGAATTCATATAAAAAAAGTTTCTTGGTTTCCCAACTGCTGTCCAACACTTGGAAGAGTAACTGGGCTGTTATGTTCATTCATAACAATAGTCATAGTGTTTTACGTTCCTTGTTTTTTATATACAGTAATTTGTACGTGAGATAATCAACATGAGTATCACAAATTACATGTAATAGAGTGAAAACAATTTATTAAATGAAGTTAATGGAAGCAAATAAGTTGTGAGTGACTAATTTTGAAACTGATCTCCCTCTCCATCATTGTACAGACATGACTAGTTTCTTAACTTTTTCTTAAGCTTGTCCTTAAAAATTATAAATTGAATAATGCACACGAGGACTTTCAAACCCCATGGAAGAAACATGCTTCTACATTCAGTACATTTTTCTCTCGTGGCAGATTATTTGGTGAGGTATGTAGGCACTGGACTTTGGTCAGAAGCAGCACAGAGGATACCCTGCTGTATGTATGTAATGGTGTGTGACAGAGACACAGAGTCATGGGCTTGGCAGCAAGGTTTTCTCCTTCCTACACTGTCACAGAGTTGCCTAAAGACTTCTAATTCTATGGGATGGAGAGAGTCAAAGACGAGACCATAAAGAACAAAACTCACAGTGCCAATACTGTTGTGAGAAACAGATTTCAGAGGAGTGAAAACTGCCTTTGTAAAGTTCCAAAATCAAGTAGAGCTTCATTACTGTACTGGACATACTTCACTGGGATGTCGATTTTGTTTGGTGCTGGTTTCTAACTGTAGGGAGTTTATGTCTATTTTTAAGGATTTTGAGACAGCTAATATCCTCTTTTCCCCACTTCTTTATGATTTCACTCTAATATATTTTCATTAGTATATGTTCCATATATTATATAATACAGATATATTTACTCTGATGTGTGTTTGTTTTTCATCCAAATGCAATGATGGAAGACTTGAGGACTTGGCTGAAGTCCTTCAATTGGTTGAAGATTTTAAAAATAATAATAATTTGGGGTCATAGCTGGGCTTAGAGGAGACAAGGAGAACAATGTACAAATATATCACAGAAGGAAGAAAGGGAAAGAGGGAGGAAGAGGAGAGAGAAGAAGGAAAGTAGGGGAAGAGAACAGGGGAGTTGGTAGAGAGAGAAAGGAGGAAAAGAGAAAAGTAGGGAAAGAGAGAGAAGAAGGGAAGGAACTAACTTGTACTGAGCACCTCCAATATCAGGCATGGTGCCAGACCTTTTCAGGGTAATCAAACTTTAAAACAATGGTGTAAGAACAGTATTCATCTCACTTTTTACTGACAAAGAAACAGGCTCATAGCCATAAAGGAAGCTTCTCACTTTTCTCAAGGTACCCAGCTGGCCAGTGGCAAGCTCAAGAGTCAAACTGGACTTGCCTGACCTCAGAACCTCTCCCGTCATTTTCCGCTCAACAAAGTCCTCTCTCAAATGATGAGAGGTTCATAGTTGGGGCTTTAACCTTAAAGAGGCTATGTGAAGGAGACTGTGGGCAATAAGGAATAAAGTAAAATTACTCTGAAGTATATTTGATAGAAAACAGAAGTACGTGGCTTTTTAAAGTTAATAAGCTTTTTTTTTAAGTGAGAAAAACCATAGGTTAAGTGAAAGGGACACAAAATCCATAACTTCAGTCAAGAAACCATATATCAGATCAGTCATGAAAATGGGTGAAGCAAAATCAATCATGTTTTATTGATTTCAAAAACAACAGAATTTGAACCCCATAAAAGTCACATTTTGTATCTGTCAAGAAAACTCACTGAAGACAATGAATTAGCTTGACAGAATGAACTTGCTTTGAAAGAAACAAATCATCTGATAACATCTATATTAATGGAATATAAAAACTCCAGTGTTAGGAGGAGTAGAGTTTTTCCTGGGCACAAGCAGTGCTTTGAGAGTTTCTTTGGCCTTTTCTTAATAAAGATTTCCAATTTGATTTAAGAAATTTGTATTTAGGGTATGTTCACAGGGAAGTGAAATTTTATTGATAAATTATTTCTTTAGTGGCATATAAATTATGAGGCTTTATGACTCTGGCTAGTCTGATTTTTACTGTGTACTATCTAGATCTATATTTCTTTCTAGAAAAGGCACAAGAAGTTCCTCCATCTAGTGATTAAGCACCAGCACTCTCCATCTATATAACATCTTCAACGCTCAGATCAAGGGCCACTTTCTCCAAGAAAATCCCACCAGAGCCATCTTTCTTGTCCTGGAACTATAATACATATGTTATTTGTAGTCCCTCTATTACACTTATGAATTTCTATCTTGGATTATGAGGTTTTTAAAAAATATGCTCTTAGTATATTTTTAACTATTAGTATATTTAGTAACTCTAAGCTATTTGAGAGAAGGAATTATATCCCTTTTTAATTTACTGTATAAGTAAAATGATTATTGCCTAGTATTCTTTGAACAGTGAAAATTTAAAACAAAAACAGAAATGAGTATCGTTTCTGACATTTGAGGATGGAATTCCAGTCTGTTTTTAATTTTTAAATTTGAGTATAATTGGCACACAATGTTACGTTAATTTCAGGTGTACGACATAGTGGTGCAACTTCTCTATATGTTCTACTCCACTCAATACTAACATAACCACCATCTGCCACCATACATGCTGTTACAGGATCATTGACTATATTCCCTATGCTATGCTTTCATTCGCATTCCATACCTGGAAGCCTGCACATCCTCTACTCCCCGTCACCCATTTTGTTCATTCCCTTCCTCCCTCTGGAAACCATCAGTTTGTTCTCTATATTTACAGGTCTGATTTTGATTTTCATTTGTTTAGGATTTGTTTATTCATTTGTTTTGTTTCTTAGATTCTACATATGCGTGAAATCACATGGTACTTATCTTTCTCAATCTGACTTATTTCCCTTAGCATAATATCTTCTAGTTCCATCCAGGTTGTTGCAAATGGCCAGGTCTCATCCTTTTTTATGGCTGCACACTATTCCATTACACACACACACACACACACACACACACACACACCTTCCTTATCCCTTCACCTATTAATAGACACTTAGTTACTTCCATATCTTGTCTATTGTAAGTAATGCTGCAATAAGCATGGTGCATATATCTTTTTGAAGTAGTGTTTTCCATTTCCTTCTAGCCTTGAGCATTGTTTGGATTTTAGTTGCAACTTAAAAGTTTACATTAGAGTTTCAAATTTACCTTGAACTCTTGGTTGTATATATAAAAACATTTAATATTACAGAATGTCCACATTCAGATATTCGACACAGATTGATGATAGGTCTGGGTCGATTGACCTATTTCCCCAGTCAGCAAAAATACAACAAATTGCCAACAAATTCATGCATCCCCTTATGCATTCAACAAGGTTGTTTTTTTGTTGGTTTTTTTTTTTTTTTTTGGTTAACATTTATTCACCTTTGAGAGACAGAGAGGGACAGAGCACAAGCGGGGATGAGGGTCAGAAAGAGAGGGAGGCACAGAGTCTGAAGCAGGCTCCAAGCTCTGAGCTGTCACCATGGAGTCCAACGCGGGGCTTTAACCCACAAACCATGAGATCATGACCTGAGCCAAAGTAGGACACTTAACTGACTCAGTGACACAGGCTTCCCTCTATTTAACACGTTTTTAATGAATGGAATTGATTCATTATTTCTTTGCCCTCAAAAATCTCATGGAATTGAACCTAAGCTGCCTTCAGAGGAGAGACTAGAGTGTAAATAATGAGGTAGTCCAATGACTTAGATGGTATTTAGAAGTATGACTCAAATCTGTCATTTCAGATAAGTCATTTCCCTTCTTTTCCTCAGCATAAATGCAGTTATTAGACATCTTAAAGCATAATGTTTTCTATGTAGAGAACTTGTACAACTGATAAAAATATCTAAACATAAACCTGACTTTACCATGGCACTTAGATTCAGTTCTTACTGAAGTCAAGAAATAGACATCAATCAACATTAAGCCCAGGCTCCTAGTTGGACAACTCACAACTTTTACTGATCCCTTAGAGCTCAAAGAGCAATTTAATGCTATGTAACTGCTCCAAGGGAGCAATCAGCATCATGTTTGTTTTGCATTACACGAACAAACCAAAGTGAGGCATATTCCTGTAACTTACCATATATTTGGATTCAACTCTAGCTGGTAATTGGAGTCAAAGTCATCTCGTAGGATAACACTGTCACTATGTACTTCAGCTAAAAGAAAAATAAAGTATTTAGAAAAAAAATTACGCTAAACAATAGATTTAGCTACACAAAAGAGTCAAGTGCTGCCTTCTTGAGGAATGACAATATTTTATTATATTTATTTATTTTGGAATAACAATATTTTAAATTAAAACTGAATTTTAAATGAGCAGTTGATTATATATTTTGCCCCTAAACTACTAAGGGACAAGTGTAAAAGCTCTGCTATTCTGATACCTACAAGTTTGGAAACCATAGTCCCTAAAGAGAAACACTACCAAACTGTCACCAGGCAGAAGAGGCGGGAAGGCCAAGGTCAGTAGTAACCTACAAAGAGGGGTCACACAATACTTGTCTCTCATAGCTCAATACGCCCAGAAAGAGTCAGTATTAACTCGCTTTAATAGAAGCTGATGGAACATTCTGGCTATTCATTGTTAGCTAATGTTGTTATTTACTAACTCATTTTTTCATCTCTTTCCTACTATCCCTTTCCCCTGCCTTGTTTTCTTTCATTTCCCATATTCATTCATTTTTTTACTTAATGTGTTGCAAATTGTTAACATTTCCCTCCCTCAGAGCTGCATAGGAGAAATTATCTACATAAGTAAGTAAAAGCCCTAAAGAAAGTCATGTTAAATGTCAGGAGGCATACAAGGGAGCCACCCATAGTTTAAAATAAATTATCATTACACTTGAGATTGCATTAAATACCTATTTTTACGTACTTTGGGCGTACCAAGAGCAAAGAATGTTTTCATAAGCTATAGAATTTGTGCTATTTCCACTGAATAGAAGGTGGACAAGTAAAAAAAATTTCATGGTTCGTTTTTAAGACTGTGGGAGAAATGAAAATTCTTTCTACTCAAGTTGTAAAAAATGAATTTAGTGGTCAAAAACTCTCTCCTCCCATTCTCCTGGTTTGCTTGGGAAGTTTCTTTCGGCTCATATAAATTCTCCGGGCCTGTATGATTCTGTTTGAACTGGTTGATGCACGCTTTTTGGAAAAATCAAAATCACAGGACCTGATTAAAACAAAAATACCAGAAATGTGTATTTTTTTCAAGGGTGATATTTTGTTTTATTTTATCGTTTTGGCTCCCTTGAAAATAATTCACCAATCCAGTGGGTAATTAAAATCACTTCCAAATATCAGAAAGTGTACTTCCAAATTCTCTTTGGTGATACTGCCACCCATGGCCCTCTTCGCCCTCTTTATTCCAGGTGTGCCAGCAGGTAAGCACATAACGAAGTCTGGGAAACCAGCAAATCAGCATGTATGAAGAGCAATGGCTGCCCAAACTCAGAAGCCTTAGGCAGGACAACAGGGAGAATATGGATTTACACTGGGAGAACGCTGTGATGTATTCTGTGCATAGGAGTGATTTAATGATTCCTCTGAGCCATTAGATGCAGTGCCTGACATGCCTACAGGGTACAGCTCTCCCAAATACCTAACCTGGCAGAGACGCGGCTGGGCCACCGTGGGTCACCAGCCTGCCTCAGCTGCCAGAAGGCATGGTTCTAAGCGCTTGCTCACATCAGTACGGCAAAGAAGAGGAGCCCCAAGCTGCAGCATTACATAAAAGTAGAGTCTCTCAAGGAAGATGTTCCAAAGAGAAAAATAAATTAATTGGGTTTATAGGTTGAAAGGAAAAGCCCAAGAGACAAATAACTGACCCATCTGCAAGTCCCACCGCGAGAGACATCTGCAAAGGCTGGAGCCAGCCAGGATGATTTATTTTCATTCTTACTAAATAGTGTAGTGTCAGAAATTGCTTTTAAAATAAATCCTCACTAACACAAATGAGAAATTGAACTCTAAAGGCCATTTGTTTTCTAGAGGATATTTTACAGAGGCACGGGGATGCGTCCATGGTTATTTGTTCACGTGTTTACTTCTTTCCAAACACTATTATATCATTGACTATACGCTTTACAAACAGGAATTCATTCAATCCTCATAACAACCCTAGGAGGTAGGTACTATTATTTCCTCCATTTTACAGATGAGGAAATTGAGGCACAGAGACACTAAATAACTTACTCAAGGTACATGGCTAGCAAGTGGAGAAGGTAAGATAAACTCAGGTAGTGGTTCCAGAAACTGTACTCTTAGCCACTACAAACCTTGCCCTGCACGGCACTATGGAAAGATCATGAGAAGAATGAGCAAATTGTTATTTGAACAACCTCATTTTAATTTTTGAAGAAGTGACCAAACTCTTTCTCGTTTTACAACCCAGTACTAGTCTGAACTGCTATCTCAAATCTGAAATGACCTCCATGCTTCCATACTCCTAGCTCCTTGACCATCAACCGTATGCTCTACTATTTATGATGGGTAGGAGCTCTTGAGAAAATTTGGCATTAGAATTCTTGGTCAAAAGATCACACTCAACATGATCCCAAGGATGAATGTATTAACAGGTTCAAAAGTCCTTCCACTGGCCCCAACTGGGCACCATGATTGCCTCCTTGATGAGGTCCTGTGTTCGAGCATGATTTGAATCTGAGGCTGATTTCAGTGAATGATCAGTGAATCAGAGAGGGCAGGAAGTTTCCTCACTTCTATACCATATGCCCACATAGTCAGAGGAGTGAAACAGATCTAAGTACTAAGGTTAGTGACATTGGGGTCTTAAGCACTTACCTAGATGTGGGTGCATCGTGGTTTCTGTTGGAGCTGGACCAAGAGAGAAAAAGAGAAAGATGACTGATTAGCAACAAAATCAAAATCCGGTAATAATCAAATACAATTACAAAACTTATGTCACACTAAAGAAATTACATAGCTAGGACCTTTATGGGGGAATAAGAAAAATATGTCAATAAACATCTTTAAGTAAAATATCCTACTCTCTATTTAGTTATTCTATTTAAAAGTAATGCATTACTCCTAAACTGAAGAGTAAAACTGTTTACACTCAGGATAGTTGAGCGTATCCCTCAAATACATCAGCCTCAGGTATCCCCTGAAACACATAATAAAAATGTGACATGATAGTTAATGGTTATGTCAAAACTCTCTCTGAGCAGCCAGTACCTCTCAGGAGCTGTTCTGGGTGTTAGGGAAATAGAAAAAAGCACCACTCTTGCTCTCAAAGGAGCTTACCATCTGCTAACTAGAATATAGTGTAGTAAATGCTATGGCAGAGTGTTCAGAGGAGGCTGGAGTGAGATGAAGGACAAGGAAGGGATACTAATTCCAGGCTGAACAGTAAGAGGGCTGTCAGGAGAGGTTTTCCAGAGAAGATTTCTTTGCTAGGTTCTGAAAGATGAGCAGGAGGATGTAGGTGGTGGTAGGGGAGGGTGGAGCTGCTTCTTTCTGAAATAAAAGTGAAATAGCATAGAGAAGCAAAAAAGAAAGGCTTTTTGGGAGAACCGCAACAGTTTCAGCATGACTAGATGAAAGTGTAAGAGGAGAGAGCAAAAAAGGTGATGCTGCAAAGGAGAGAGAACAAGATCACAGAAGTGAATGCTGGAGAATTTAGACTTTACCATGAAAGCTTGACGATTTTCTGAGCATTTATGAGCAAAGGAGTGGATATTCAAAATATGCATTTTAAGAGAGGGCACTCCACAAATAAGGGACATAATACTGGAATAATTATATCTATGTCAAATAAAGTAAGTCATTAAAATTTATCTATTTTTGTTTTTTAAGTGTGGCTACTAGAATATTGAATATTAGACACGTGATTTGCATTATAATTCAACTGGGCAGTGCTGGACAACAACTAGGAGAGAGATCGGTGCTGGATATCTACTAAGAATCATCATCACACAGGAGGTGGGGGAGTCATGGAAGAAGACTATGCCACTCAGAGAGAATGTAGGGCATAAAAAAAGAAGTGAAATGAAGTGGTAAACACCCATTTAAGGGACTGGTAGAAGAGGAGCTAGCAAAGGAGACTGAGAAAGAGTTCACTTCATTATGGAAATAATGAAAAGAGAGTTTTAAGAGAAAAGAGGATTGAATGAAAGACCAAAATAATTCTAATAAATACGATATCTATTGAGAGCATCCTGTTATCATGGCACTATTAAGCAGAGTCTATAGATGAACCAAGGAAATTTGGCTTCAGAGGCCACACATGTAACTATTGTGCAGATTGTTCTTTCAAGAAAGTCTACTGCGAAGACAAGAGATGAAATTTTGCAGCATCTAATGAGGATTGAGTGCCACAGAAATTTTTTTGCTGTTGTTTGCTTTGTATGTTTTTGAAATGTTTTTATTTTATTTTTGAGAGAGAGAGAGAGACAGAGCATGAGTAGGGAAGGGCCAGAGAGAGAGAGGGAGACACAATCTGAAGCAGGCTCCAGGCTCTGAGCTGTCAGCCCAGAGCCTGATGAGGGGCTCGAACTCACAGACCATGAGATCATGACCTGAGTTGAAGTCAGATGCTTAACTGACTGAGCCACCCAGGTGCCTCACTTTATTTCTTAAGATATCATTAATTGTTGAACATGCCCAATATCAGCCATTTTACAAAAAGGGTTCTCTGTGTTCATGGAATAAATTGTGAAGAGGAGGAAATAACACTGATATCTATAAAATATTTAACTTCAATGAACACTGGGAAATAAGTTAGTTAAGTTAAATGTAAAATTTATGGCAACTATCAATTAAAAATACTTACTGGTCAGGACCATGGTTAAAGATGTATAACAACAAGATATCTGCAGAGACAGCACGACCTACTTGATTTTAAATGACTGATTATTAAGGCCTGGACCCGATGAAAAATTAAGTTATAAAATGCTTTACTCTACCTTAATCTAAGGAGTCTATCCAAACTGATATCTACCTTTCCTACATGATTTTGGTACATGGCATCTTATGCTGAACCACTCACAGCATAATCATTAGGAGACGGCAATTAGAAAAGACTCAGTGAATCAGAATCTCTGGGAATGGAGACTTAGAATTTACTTTTGTTTTGTTTCTGTTTTTGGGGGTAGAACAAGAAAGGAAGTTATTTCAGTAAGGCCAACACTGGGAAGACAGCTGACCAATGTCTCAAAGGCTGTTGCTAGAATTTGTATTTTTAAAAACTTTTCCTGCTGACTCTGATAAAAAGCCAAATTTAAAACCTAGTGGTCTCAATCATATATTGCAGCCTTTATTTTTATAGCATGCAGAACTATTTTCTGTATTAAGTTTCTATCTTTTCTCCCAAGAGGAAATAAGTTCCTCAAAGGCAGAAAATATGCCCACCCCACACACCAGCCTAAGCTGCTAATCAGTTCTCAATAAATACTGAATTAAACTGAGAGCTACTTCTTAACTGTAACATATTTTATGATATTTTGGAAAATGAATAATTGAAGATCCAAACCTTCGAAAATGTGCCAAAATATATTCATAACGTTGTCAGAAAGTCCTTTACTATAACAGCCTGGGTAGTTTAAACACCCAATAAGTATCCACCTGAATTTAATTTAATTCAACAAATTTAAATAGGTTTTAAATCACTAGTTAGGAAAACTCAATTCAATATTTTTAACAAAATCCACTGAGATGACTAAACATTATTTCCTCAGAAAGAGAAACATGGTGTGCATTAAACTTGATGGAAGAAAATGTACACATTTCCTTGAAAAATATTCATACATGTGTGGTGTAAATATGGTCCAAATGCTAGTAAAGTACTGGGCCTGGGAAGCTTATTTTAATCATCTCTCAGTAAGTGACTGTATCAATCTATTTTCTATGTAGTTTAACAAAATTTCTAAGCCTGTAGGAAGTTCAACTTCTGTTCCACATTTATTGGGAGTAAATGTACCACAGGAAAATTAGGATAAGTACCCTAAAGAAGTATAGTATAGTTTAACATTACTTATTACACTCCCACTTGGATACTACCTGCTTTGCCACATATTCCTAACATGGATGAATTATGTGAATCTGGCATAAAGGCCTTTACTCTTTCCTTTATTAAATATAAAACACATGCATTAGAGAGGTCCTAATTTGTCAGCCTTCCAAGTGCTTGCCCAGTACCACAACTTCAACTAAGTATGCTTTTCCTGCTCCTATGCCATTGAACTAGTTCTGACTCATTTTTTCTAGATTGCTTAAATGTTTTTATCTCAACATTCTTTTGGTCTATTACTGATTCTCTGCCTCCCCAAGGATCTTAGATTGTTCCCACCCTGCCACTCCCCCTTGGTCCAACTTCCCATCTCTTTTGACCCAAAATCACATGACAAACTCTAGCTACCACATAAAATTGCCAAATGGCTTATAGTGGGAAGTTTTGTTCTGAGAAAGAACAGAAATGTTCCTAAAGAGGTAGGCTTTGGCTTTGGAGAAAACAGGACAGAACATGTCTTTAACAGAAGTATAAAAGTCATCCCAGTTCCTTCCAGGTATCTCTCCAACAAGACAAGAACACCAGGTCAGACAATCAGTCACAGGTACATACAGGGGCGGATGTGCTGGAGAATGAATTAGAGACAGAGGACGACGGCTGGAATGGTTTTTTTACCCAAAGAAATCACTGAGGGGGACACTTAACAATATGGTCCTGATGAGGCTTCACTGGTGAACCCCATGAGACTACACATAAAGGCTGGACAGAAGTTTAAGCTATGAGAACTCACTTAACTATCCTAACATGAAACTGTTAACAAATTTGAATATTCCTAGATTCACAAAAGTGATTAGTTGTATACTGTATGCTGCAGAAAAAAATCACTTCTGAGAAAAATACCAAAGGTTTACTTTAGTTTATACAGACATGTGATTACTTATTAAATTATCTTCCCATAAATGTGGGGGCAATCCAGCTTAATATGAAGTTTCTACCAATAATTTGTAAACTCTTATAATCATGGAATGGTTAGAGGCCAAACTTTCAGTGGTGTTTCCTGGAATTAAAGTACAATGATCATGGGGTACCACATTCTGCAGTTGGATTTTATGGATCACTCCAAGGAGATCTATGAGCATTGGCAATGAATAAATAAACCCAATTTATAATTCCAAAAATTTACTAATTTGTTACTAATCCTAGGCAAGACAACACTATGTGTGTTAACATTTGTGTTAACATAGGATAAATGTGTAACTGAATTTGTGTTTCAGTGAACTTGATGTCATTCAAAATAATCAGACATCTCTGTAATCTTTACCCACAAATTTAATGTCATTTAGATCTACAAAGATTATAGAAACTACATCCTCTTTAAACTTGATCAAGTTCAAGTAATTGGACTGAATTGGAAATTGAACTTAAGTTGTATCTTGATAACATTAAGAGTATGCCAAATGTCATCAAAATGAATCAACTTAGTCAAAACCACAGATAAAATTTGAAATGTTAAACAGGCTACTTAAAATGAAGTTCCTACTTTGCTCAAAAGAACAAAGTAAAAACAAACCAACAAAATATAAGAATCATGATAGAATCTCACTTAGAGCCTCCACATTTTTTTAAAAAGTCTGTTTCTAGCAAAGGATTAAGAATGAAGGTATGGCTCCATTTACGATTGCACTGAAAACCATAAGATAGCTGGGAAGAGGTAACAGATCTGCACGTTGAAAACCATAGAACACTTATAAAAGAAATGGAAAAACATTCCATGCTCATGAATTGGAAGAAAAAATATTGTTAAAATGTCTATACTACTCAAAGCAATCTACACATTCAATGCAATCCCTATCAAAATAATACCAATGTTTTTCACAGAGCTAGAATAAACAATTCTAAAATTTGTATAGTCCTAAAAAAGAACCAGAATGCCAAAGTAATGTTGAAAAAAAAAACAAACAGAAAATAACAACAACAAAAGAAACAAAGCTGGAGGCATCACAATTCCAGACTTCAAGCTGTATTACAAAGGTATAATCATCAAGACAGTATGTGGCTAACAGAAAAACATACACATAGATCTGAGAACTCAGAAATGGACCCACAGATGTATGGCGAACTAATCGTTGACAAAGGAGGAAAAAATATCCAATGGAAAAAAGATAGTCTCTTCAACAAATGGTGTTGGAAGAACTGGACAGCAACATGCATAATGATGAAACTGTACCACTTTCTGACAGTATACACAAAAAATAAATTCAAAATTGGTGAAAGAGCTAAATGTAAGACCGGAAACCATCAAAATACTAGAGAAGAAAACAGGCAGCAACCTCTTTGACCTCAGCCAGAGCAACTTCTTACTAAACATGTCTCTGTAGGCAAGGGGGAAAAAAGCAAAAATGAACTATTGGGACCTCATCAAGATAAAAAGTTTCTTCACAGCAAAGGAAACGGTCAACAAAACTAAAAGGCAACTGATGGAATCGGAAAAGATATTTGCAAATGACATAAAGGGTTCGGATAAAGGGTTAATATCGAAAATCTTCAAAATCTCATCAACTCAACACCCAAAAACCAAAGAACCCAGTTAAGCAATGGGCAGAAGACATGAACAGACACTTGTACAAAGAAGACATCCAGATGGCTAACAGACATGAAAAAATGTTCAACATCACCCATCATCAGGGAACTACAAATCAAAACCACAATGAGATACCATCTCACACCTGTCAGAATGACTAAAATTAACTCAGGAAATGAGATGTTGGCAAGGATGCAATGAAAGGAGAACCCTTTTCCATTGTTGGTGGGAATGCAAACTGGTGCAGCCACTCTGGAAAACAATATGGAAGTTCTTCAAAAAGTTAAAAATAGAACTACCCTACAACCCAGAAATTGCATTACTATGTATTTATCCAAGGGATACAGAAATGCTGGTTTTAAGGGGCACATGCACCCTAGTGTTTATAGCAGTACTACTGACAACAGGCAAATTATGGGAAAAGCCCAACTGTCCATCTACTGATGAATGGATAAAGAAGATGTGGTATATATACAATGGAATACTATTTGGCAACCAAGAAGAATGAAATCTTGCCATTTGCAACAATGTGAATGGAACTAGAGTAAGTTATGCTAAGAGAAAAAAGAGAAAGACAAATATCATATGATTTCACTCATATTAGGAATTTAATAAATAAAACAGATGAACATAGGGGAAGGGAAGGATAATAAGATAAAAACAGAGGAAAGCAAACCATAAGGGACTCTTGAGTACAGAGAACAAACAGAGGGTTGCTGGGGTGGGGGGGGCGTTGTGGGTGGATGTGGATGGGCTAAATGAGTGGTGGGTATTAAGGAGTATTAAGGACACTTGTTGGGATGAGCCCTGGGTGTTATATGTAAGTGATGAATCACTAAATTCTACTCCTGAAACCAACACTACACTATAGGTTAACTAATTTGAATTTCAATTAAAAAAAAAAAGAATGAAAAAGGGCATACTGCTGCATGTTTTTACTTGGTAAAAGGTAAGCACCTTTAAAAATTTTAAATTATCAACACAGGTTGGTAGCAATTGTACCAGGAAAGCATTAATAAATGAGGACCTATGTAATTTCATTAGTCCAATATTCCAAGAGCAGGTAAACAACAAAATAGGAAACTTAAAAACTAAAAAAAAGTAGAAAAATGTGTACCGACACTTAGTTGAGTAAACGGAAAAAAAGCACTTAGCCCATATATGTTTACACGTCTCTGTGTTGGTACTGTTTCTAGAGTCATAAGATTTGCAGGTCCCTTTCTAAGGAGTATCTTCATTTTGGGGGCGGGNGACTAAGCCACCCAGGCGCCCCGGGGATAAAGATTTTTAACAGCTCATTATTTTCCACTCACAGTGAGTTAACCTGACCTTCACTATGATATGAACAACTGCTTAACAATCCGTTTCCAAACATTTAAATGCAACTGATGTTAAGTGAATATGACCCAGCAATAGCACTGCTAGGAATTTACCCAAGGGATACGGGAGTGCTGATGCACAGGGGCACATGTACTTCAATGTTCATAGCAGCACTTTCAACAGTAGCCAAATCATGGAAAAAGCCTAAATGTCTGTCAACTGAGGAGTTGGATCGAGAAGATGTGGTTTATATACACAATGGAATACTACATGGCAATGAGAAAGAAAGAAATCTTGCCATTTGTAGCAACGTGGATGGAACTAGAGGGTGTTATGCTAAGTGAAATAAGTCAGTCAGAGAAAGACAGGTACCATATGTTTTCACTCATATGCGGAAATGGAGAAACTTAACAGAGGACGATAGGGGAGGGAAGGGGAAAAAATAGTTAAGGAGAGCGAGGGAGACAAACCATAAGAGACTCTTAAAAACTGAGAACAAACTGAGGGTTGATGGGGGTGGGGGACAGGGGAAGGGGGGTGATGGGCATGGAGGAGGGCACTTGTGATAACACTGGGTGTTATATGGAAACCAACTTGAGCTATAATAAAAAAAATTTTTAAATCCATCTATTGCTTGGCATAGACAGTTACTCTGTGAACATTACCTTTCATTTGCTAAATACATTTTCCCTATTATCTCCAATTATTTAGAGCATCCCACACTGTAACAATTTGTCTTAGGACACTGGTGAGAGAGCAGTAGCTGAGCTGTGTTGATGGAAATGGAAGATCATAAAGTTTTGATAAACAGTCAGCAAACACCTTTAATTCCAGCGTCTATGATTTCATTTGGGTCTTGGATCTCACAATCATGCTTTTCTTAATCCCATTCCCATAGCTTAAATTTTTGGGTGTTTTTTCGTGAATACCTTAAACATGGATCATTATATCTTAAATCGAAGCAAACATTTTTTGATTTAATGAATTGAATACATGAATTCAATTTATTCAAGAGACAAATTTCAGCTGAAAGTAAAGAAAAGCTTCATTTCTTAAAAAAGCATTTCTGCATTTATGCTTTTTCAAAAATGGAGCCCACCAGCATCTCTTGAGATCACAGCAGCCTAGAAGAGGTGCATTAGAAATAAGTGAAGTCATGGTAAACACCCCCAAAGGTTGAAAAGTGTTTATCTTTCAAGTCTCTTATTTTGTAAGGAAACTTTTAAGTAATCATGTTACCCTAAAATATATTTCTGCCAATTTTTTCAACAAATAATTCAGTACAAAGATTTCAATATGCTGAGCAGAAAAAGGAAGGGTTATCTAAAAACAAATTGAGGGAGTGGTTAATGAGCTTTGTGTTACTATTATCGATTACTTAAAAAAAAGTGCTTGAGTCAGGCAAGCAGTATATATATGATGACAGGCACTTCTTACAAATAAAGGTATTATGTTATGGGAACCATATCTTCGGATCATTTTAGAATTCAAAGGCCCTAGGTAGTTTTGCCTCAGGTATCTCCTCACCTAATTTGAAATTCAAATGTATGAAATTTCCAAAGCTAAATATGACAAATTAGACACGGTCTGTGAAGTTACCATTTAATGAGCTATGAACCTAGACTTTCATCTCCCCAGGAATAATTTCTTTATTACTTTTGTATTTTATTGCAATAAAGAACCATTTGACCTTCAAGTATGATAATTAAGCTTCCAAAAATATTATAAATTCAGAGTGAAAATAGTTCTCTCTGTGTTCAGGAATATACTTATGATCAGTATAAAAGATTCCTTAATATTTAAAGACAGCTAAATTATCCACAGAACCAGCAACATTAGGAGGTGTTTTTCTCTTCCCTTCCCCCGCCCCATTTCCCATCTCAATTAGATTTGTGTCTCATAACAACTTATCATCTGTCATATTCTAAAATAAATGGCATAGGAGAAAAATGAAAATATATCTTTATAATCTACAAATGGGGAAACAGAGAACTCTTTCAGGTGAGATTTATTCTACTATGAGCTGTCAATAATGAGAAATGAAGTATAACATTTGTGACTCCTTGTCTTGCTTTGCTCATGCCCTGACCTTTTTTTTGGGGGGGGGGACAGATAGCGGATAACCATGTATTTCCCAAAACTTTGCCTATGATATGAATCAAAGTTTTAAATGAAAAATCAGAATACAAAACAATATACCATCTGAATTATTGGTGAAAGCTTTTTTTTAAACACTGTGTAATAATTTTTTAAAACCTCTTGGACCTTTGAGAACTTGAGGATATGAAGCTCACAGATGGGGCAGAGGAGGGGAAGTGTAGCTGAAAATTGACCTATAGCCTAAGCACATATGACTTTTAAATAAGCAGAACTAGAAAGGAAAATCATTAGGATTAGCAACATCATTAAATAATAATAACAATGACTACGACAATATTACTACTGCTATTACTACTATTATCGTTGCTGCTGCTGCTACTACTACTACTACTACCACTACTACTACTACTACGCAGCAGTCACCTTGTTGCTAATGTGAGCTGAACTTTGCTAGAGGTCTGCCAATATCTGCTCTCCTCCTTTATTTTGACTGAACTCTGACCCCAGTTAAAGGTACATTTCACACTGTGCCCTGAAGCTTCCTGTGGCAAAGGAATTAAGCTTTGCCCATAGGATTGAGCAGAAGTGACTTGGGTAGCTTTTGCGGCTGGGCTAAACTCTCTAAATTTAGGAGGAGGCAAGCTCCCCTGGCCCTTGACCCTTCCTACTGCTAGGACACAGTAAGTACTGGAGCAGCCAGCGTGGCTCCCGGATCCGGAAAGTATGTGTTGTACATCACACAGCCACTGCACCAGCCCCGGATCACCTACCTCCAGCCTGATTTATGATGTTATAAACACTTTTATAACTGTTAAAGCGGCATTCCCTCTGTATAACAATCCTAAAGATCAGAGTGGAAATGAGGGCTGCTCAGACTGTGAGTTCATCTGGGTAGAGACTCTATCTTGTGTATCTCTGCACTCTCTGCCTAGCACAACGTTGGGCATATAATTGCTCCAAAAATGTTAGTTTATTGGGTAGTGATAATACCACCAATACGTTAATTATTGGGCACTGATAACACTAGGAAGACACTGCTGTTAGAAAATTCTAACATTCTTTGTTCCCTCCTGTCTTGGTCATTTGTACCTCTGTTATCATCTTTACAGTGCCTTATGTTTCACTTCCCTTTATATGCCTAAGGATACACTGTACAGTTCGCCTTGTTCTAAAATAGACAAAGGCAGCTTGCCAGAAAGGGCAGACAATCAAACAAGGCAATAAAGGGGAAATCTCAAAGATGATGATTAATGAGGGGTCGGGGGGAAAAACTATATCCAGTTGAGATAAGCAAGATGCATGTTCTGACGTCTTGAGTTTGGTCCTGCTGTAAAAATTTGTGCTATAGAAGTTGAAGAGCTCATGACATGAAAAGCAAGCATATTGCTCAGGAGAAGAGGAGGTATTTCAGGCAGAGACTCGAGAGATTTCTCCTGTGGTTTCTTAGAAAGAGGACACTGAGCAATGTGATGAACATCATTTGAAATAACATCCATCCAATTATGTTTTACAGGGCTGCTCCTAACAAAGCCCATCAATGCAGAAGGAGAGGCTAATGCCTAAATATGATTATAAAAATGATTCTGGGGTGCAGGCTGACTGGCCATTAAAGAAACAATAGTCATTAGGCAATTTTTGGAAAGGTATACCAATTCTGTGTGGTTTTCTTTCCCTCAACTAATCATTGAGTGGCTACTAAATGCCAGGCACTGTGCCAGCTTCTGATGTATAAAAATGATCCAGTTTCTGCTGGATCAAGGGTTCACAGGACAGTAGAAAATACATGCAGAAGTTAACACCTGACAATGCAATACGGTGAACTAAATTTGATTACTAAGTAGTAGGTGGAATAGTGATATAAATAAAGATGATGGAGGAGGATGGACTTGAGCTGGATCTTTAGGACGGGGCAGCTTCATCTATGAGATGGAGAAGGTAATGATGAGGGGGTTCCAGGGAAAGGAACTGGCCATTTAAGCCACAGAGACAGGGGACGGGACGGCATGTTTGATGAAGCCAGTGCTTATTACAGCTGAGGTAGAGAGTTAGGTGTTAGGTGAGGGTGAAGGGTGGGTGAGAGCTGAGATGCAGAGATGAGGCTGAAGAGACAGGCAGGGTCAGATCTCAGATAGTCTTGAAAGCTAGGGTTAGTGGGGCAAATGGAGGCAGTTACAGGGTTGGAGGCTGGGAGTAAAAAAATATTAGGCTTATGTTTAAGAACATTTTGATAGGGGCATCTGGGTGGCTCAGTCGGTTAAGCGTCCTACTTCAGCTCAGGTCATGATCTTGCAGCCTGTGAGTTCAAGCCCCATGTCGGGTTATGTGCTGACAGCTCGGAGCCTGGAGGCTACTTCGAATTCTGTGTCTCCCACTCTCTCTCTCTCTCTGCCCCTCTTCTGCTCCATGCTGTTCCTCTCTCGTTCAGAAATAAAACATTAAAAAAAATTTTTTTCTAAAAAGAACATTTTGATAGATGTGTGGAAGGCCTGAACTACAGAAATAGATGGCTGTGAAAAGAAAAGGGTTGGGTTAAGAGATACTAAGAATAGTAAATAAATTGGTCCTAGACACACTGGATGTAGAGCTGGATGAAAGAAAGGAAGGAGGAAAGTAACGTTATTTTGGTCCCTGTTTGACTGGGTTGACTAAGTCACTAACCAGAACTGCAATCAAGGGGTCCAAATTTGGGGAAAAGTCAAATTTGGTTTAGAATATATTGAGTTTAAGGTACCTAAATGGCACCCAGATGTAAATGCCTTGTCACAGGAATGACAATTAACATTCATAGCGGATTTATGTGCCAGCCACTGTCCTATGCACATCCTCCGCATTGAATCCTCACAACCTTTCTATCTTCCTTCTGGGCATAGGACATTGTGTCAGGCTCTTGAGAACAGTAGGGCACACAGCACAATATGTGTTCATTAATATTAATGAATTCTAACTCTTAAAAACATGATTATGAAAATCTGTATTAATTATTACATTAAACAATTCAATCTTTGAATGTAAAAATAAGGTTGGATTAATAGGTTGCGTGAAGTAATGTTTTGCAAGCCAAAATAAAATTATAATTTAAGACCTGTTCACCACAGCTTTGTTTCCCTCCCCAAAGTGACTATATAGACCCAAACCTAGGCTTTTTGCCCTTCAAAATATGGGGGAATTCAGCAGATTATATAGCAGCTTGAGTACAAAGCGTACTTCTCTGGATCCAAAAGAACTCAATGTCAAATTCTTCTAAGGCATAAATCCTGGTGTTTTGACTTTGGACTAGATAAAGCTGTCAAGTGGGAATGTATGTAACCCTGAGAACTGAAAAGAGGGCTGTTTAAATCCAGGTTCAATCATCTTGGGATATACAGCACCAGTTCAAAACACCATTCTTTAGGAAATTAAAAAAGTCATCAGACCCACCTAGAGCCAATAGCAAGAAATTTTACTATGGCCCCATGAGTCAGCTCTTTGTCATTCCTTTTAATCTTATCTGTCCTCAGGATCACTTAGGAACACTTTTTGCCTGCCACAGCCCCAGGAAGGCTTCAGTTCCTCCCCCTGTAGGGTAGTTTGTGAGACCTTGAAGCAAGATTAAGGGTCCCAGGATGATTTTACCCAAGTCTCCCAACTCAGCTCTCTTCGTTTATAAATTGCAAAGGCAGGGATGTCAGGAACAGCGGCTGTAACTGCTACGCTGAAATGTAAGCTATAGAACAGCCATGGGGAAAGCAGATGTCTTTGAATAGAAAAAAAAATTTTAACACTGGGTAAATTCAAATGGAACACACCATTATTTTCCACTTTATCTACTAAAGTAGATATGGTAAATGACATTCTATTAGGTGATTCTGATTTGTTTAGTGTGAATTAATAAAGAATGTACATCTCAGGATATTAGGGAAACGTCTAGTAATGTAAGCTACTGAGGAAACAAGAATAGCCAAGGGAAGATTTTGGTACATCTGATGTAAAATTCACACAATATTTGGGTATACAAAGGTATTCTTTTTATCCAGCTTTACTGAGGTATAGTTGACACATAAAAATTGCCTATATTTAAGGTATACAACTTGATGTTTTGATATATGTATACATTGTGAGATAATCACCACTATCAAGCTAATTACCACATCCATCACCTCACTTTAAAAGGTATTTTTAACATGCTGAAAAATGTCTCCATAGGTTAAATGCCTCATTCACGTTATGGACTTGCTTACTGAACCTTTTATCTCTTTCCATCTCACAGTTTAAATAAACTTTCAACCATCCTTATTACAGAAAATTTAAAAATTCCAGAGTCTGGAATCTGAATGAAATAAATACTCTGTGCACCACCATGGTCCCACAGCCCTTAGAGAATACAGCCACATTTTCTACGACGCTCTCTGTCCTGAGAATGACGGACCGCAGAACAACTGCTGAGCATGGCAGAAAGCGGCCAAGGTTTTTGGCTCCAACTATAAACCTGACCTCTTTCCCCTGACAGAAAACATTTGCCTTTGGTTATACCCTCTTCCATCAACTCCACAACAGAGGATTCCAGCATGGTTTATAAATGGCATGCACCCTTTGGGGGCACTACAGGGCATGACTGCTGTCGGCCGTTAGGCCTGCCATCTGGCCTTGCTAAATAATCAATGTGTGTGTTTGAAGGGGGTATGCCAAGAAGCTCACAGGCCAGTGAATATACACACACCATTATTCTCCCTGCCCGGCCTCCACCAGGATTCGTGCGCACTGCTGGAACGGCGGCAGCCAGGCTGCTATGCCCGCATCAGCTTCACACTTGCCACCTCGGGCTTATGAGGGCTTCAGAAAGTGTGTATTGTCTCCTATGTGTTCAGGGAATGAAGGCAATGGTGAGGATTCTTCCTTATCGAAGTTGTGGTTCTTGAGGGTTTTTAAATGTTTACTTTTAGTATATGTGCTGCTGAAGCGAGCACTTTAATGTTTTTTTATAAATGTTTTTTTTAAATGTTTGTTTATTTATTTATTTGAGAGACAGAGAGAGAACATATGTGTGCCTGTGCAGGGGAGGGGCAGAGAAAGAGGGAGAGAGAGAGAGAATCCTAAGCAGGCTGTCAGTGAGGAGCCCAGCATGGGGCTCGTTCTCATGAACCATAAGATCATGATCTGAATTGAAATCTAGAGCCAGATTTAACCATCTGAGACCTAGGTGCCCCTAATGTTTACTCTTTATTTATTTTTTAATTTTTAAAATTAAAAAAAAAATTTACTGTTTATTTAGTTTTGGGAGAGAGACAGAGCATGAGTGGTGGAGGGGCAGAGAGAAAAGAGAGACACGGAATCTGAAGCAGGCTCCAGGCTCTTCGCTGTCAGCACAGAGCCCTATCAGGGGCTCAAACTCACGAACCGTGATATCATGGCCAGAGCCAAAGTCAGATGCTTAACCAAGGCATCCCTAATGTTTACTTTTTAAAATTTAAGAACCTACTTTGTATAATGAAACCAACACTGGGCTGTGATCCTAAAGATGTTGGATTCCAGTCCTGCCATTTATGAGTACTATATATTTTGTCAAGTTAATTTTCTTGGCTTTGTTGCTAATCTATAGATAAGGAACCTACAGTCCCAGGATCAGAGCATAAATTCACATATCTCCTTATAGTCAGTCTATATATTAAAAAAAACTTTTTAATGTTTATTCTTGAGAGAGACAGAGTGTGAGCAGGGGAGGGGCAAAGAGAGAGAGGGAGACACAGAATCCAAGGCAGGCTCCAGGCTCTGAGCTGTCAGCACAGACCCCGGACACAGAGCTCAAACTCATGAACTGCTGAGATCATGACCTGAGCCAAAGTCGGACGCTTAACCTACTGAGCCACCCAGGCACCCTAGTCAGTCTATATATTAACCACACTCATATTAACATTTTCAGCAAGACTCCTTATATGTGATTCTGAGGGATATGACTTAGGTCTGCAAACCTTTCTATATTGCTCAATAGTAATTCCTATAAAATACTGACTTCCCCTAGTTCCTTTTAGGTTTTCAGTCTATTCTGAAACTACTCTGATCACCTGTAACAGTAGTCTACTACCATATTTGTCTTTAAAATCACTTTGTGTCATTTTAACAATCTCCCAGATAGTCACATGGCTAACGTCCTTTCCTCCTTCTTGCTCTTGCTCTTGATGTCACCTTCTTGGTGAAAACCACCTGACTTAGCTGCCGCCTTATTTAAAACTGCAATCTGCCTTTTCTTCTTCCACCCCAACCATGTAGTCCTGCCCTGCCCCATTTTTAGTTTTTGGTTTTTGCTGTAGCAATTACCATCTCCTAACATGTATCACACTTGATTATTTATTATGTCTCAAAATTATTGTTTCTCTCCTCTCCACTATAATATAGGTTCCAGTAGAGCAAGGATCTTTGCTCTGTTCACTGATGGATACCAATCAAGGATACCAAGATTTAGCCCAGAACAGTGCAGGACCCATGGTAGGCATTCAACAATCCTTGCTGAGTACCAAATGTTAAATGAATTCACTTCTTTATTGTCTACTGCAGGTGAATGAACCTAAGCACCTTCCACTTTAAAAGCAACTGGGAGTCGGAGCACCTGGGTGGCTCAGTTGGTTAAGGGTCCGACTTTGGCTCAGGTCATGATCTCACGGTTTGTGGGTTCGAGCCCTGCGTTGGGCTCTGTGCTGACAGCCAGCTCAGAGCCTGGAGCCTGATTCGGATTCTGTATCTCCCTCTCTTTCTGATCCTCCCCTGCTCATGCTGTCTCTCTTCCTCTCTCAGAAATAAAACATTAAAAAAATTTTTTAAATAAATAAAAGCAACTGGGAGTATACAACCTAGCACCTCCCACCCCAACCCCAAACTAGAAATAGAAAGCCCTGGTTCCTCAACAGGACTGCAACATGTCAGCAGAACTCAGCTAGATGTTAGAGGTGTGTTTATAATTACTTAACGCCTTAGAATTCAAAGTGAAAACCTAAAATCTCTGAACCTAGTATATGTCCCAAGAGCACTGAGGAGACCCATTAGTGTTTAGATGAAAATCTATGAATAATTTTACAATTTCTTAAAATAGTGATTCATACATTTTTCAAACCTAGGTCAGTGTAAAGGACATTCCTCTGTGACATTGCTTTGTGTTGTAGCCAGGCTGCCTCACGGTGTTCCATAGCACAAGGTCAGGGTTAAAGAAGATTTTTCAGAAAGGCCAGTGATTTTTCAACTGCAAAATGTTTAAGGTGATTCTTCAGCAAACATTTATAGAGTATCTGCTTTTATTTTATTTTCTTTTGAATAAAGTTTATTTATTTTATTTTGAGAGAGAAAGAGAAAGAGTGGCAGAGAGAGGGATAGAGAGAATCCCAAGCAAGGTCCCACTGTCAGCGCAGAGCCTAACATGGGGCTCAATCTCATGAACTGTGAGATCATGACCTGAGCCGAAATCAGGAGTCATGCTTAACTGACTGAGTCACCCAGGCACCCCTAGAGTGTCTACTTTTATGCTAGGCATTGTTAGCTGTTCAGAAAACCAAAAAAGTAAGTCATGGTTCTTGCCCTCAGGAAGCTTTCAGTTGGTGGACATGAGTAGTTAAATAAATAATTATGATACAACAGAGAGCAATCATGTTAGAACAGTCAAGTCCTCACAAAAGAAGAGGCATGGGAGTTGTAATTTGGAATTTTCCTGCAGTTCTTAGAAGTGATTTCTTTCACTTGCCTCATTAGAATTGTTCCTCCTTTTTGTTAAGTTTAACTCTTATTATTTATTATTTAGGCACAGAGGGAAACTTGTGTTATTTCTTTATAATACAAATGATATAAGTTCACTGTAAAAAAATTAGAAACTACAGATAAGTATAAAGAAAAAAATTAAACATCCATAATCTCACCACACCGATCTACTTTCTCAGGCTTTTTATTTCACACTGGCTGACCTGAATTGAATAAACCTTTGCTCCAGAAAGATCCCTCCTCTTTATCATTAACTGAGCCTGTACTTTGTATCTGGGCTCTGAGAATAAGGTTACACAGAGCCTGGATCCAGACCGACTTCTCTATGATTCCAAGGTCCTCATCAAGTCTACACCCAACAGTAAATGACTGTCCACTGGCACTCTCTCCTTAGCCTTAAGAAAGGGAAAGCGGCCCCTGGCGTCCAGGAGCTGAACTGACACTCGGCTGAGCCTTGCTGTTCTCCGGAAGAACAGAAATGACTTCACAGAACATCAGCTGTGAACACAGTCACTCTGGGATCATGATGGTCAGGACAGACACCGACCACTTTGTCATCATACCTGAATGCAGACACAACCAGAAAGAACATTGTCCAACACACAGTACACAAAGCATCCTGTTCTCCTGGAATAGTGGTGGCGGTGCTGTCTCTTTACCAATTCTAGCTTAACCTCACTCTTGTCTACCTTCTCTGTAGATTAGGATTTATTGAGATCCCTAATCAGAAGGACTGGTTATGGCCTCCAATACAGAGTAAAGCCCCACTTATACAAACCCTCGCCCAAATCATGAAATATAGCTCCAAATTTCATAGTAATTCCTTTTGTAACACCCTCTTATTGAGATGTCCCCTGGTTCTATGGCATGACTTCTCCATACTGGAACGAGCACTAAACCCAGCCTGTCAGCTACAGGGGTGCTCCTGGTGGTCTTTGGCTCCAAGGCACTGGATGCCTATAAATGTGTTCTGGTGATATCAGTGGCGGGGGGGGGGGGGGAATAGAGAAAAAGAGAGTGTGTCCCCACCCTTTCCTTCTGTCTGCTTTCCTCTCTGGCTGCCCTATCTCTCTCCTTCCCTTTAATCCTAGATTTTTTCCCAAAGCCTCAACTTGAAACACTGCCTAACATTTACTTCTCAACTCACAATAATCTTCCTTCCCTTGAATGTCTGTCTCCAAAGTCTGGGCAAGAGCTTTCCACACTACAAGGCAGCTTCGAGTGGTCTAGCCTCTCCTGAAACCATCCTCATTTATAGCCAAATCACTAATAACGTTCTAACTGCAAAATCTTCAAGGCTTTTCTCCTACTTCATCCTCTCCATTCTCTTGGAAGCCTTTTTTGTCCCTGTTGAACACCTCTATCATGTTGAAATGTCTCCCTTGGGTTTCCCAGTCTCCCAAGCTTGCCTTTTCTGCAGAATTCCCTCTTCCTGCTCCTGAGCCGTCACTAGTCTTCCTCCCTTCTCCCAAGGATCTCCCTGGATGAGCACATTCCCTCCTCAGTACCAATATGCTGATGTTTCTCAAATCTGCCTCTCTTCACAGCAGGCTCCTGGAGAGCCCTGCAGGATGGAAAAGCAATTCCCTCAGAGACAACGTGCTGAAAATCAGATTACTACGTTCTCTTCCAAACACTTGACATTTCTTCATTTCTTCTCTCAGTCCCTGCTGTCAGCAGCCACTCAGTCACCCAGGCCAGAAACCACAGAATTACCCTGGATCCTCTTCCCACTGTCACTCCCTACATTGATCACATCTTCTCTGAAGTCTCTCTACCATAACTCCTTCTTTCTCCAGACCCAGTTTTTATTTAGCTCTTGCCAGGGTGATACTACTACTGCTCAGCCATCTCCCATTCCTAACCTCTGCAACCCGTTCCACCCCATCTCCCATTTTCTTTCAAAAACACA
This sequence comes from Crocuta crocuta, assembly GCF_008692635.1. Taxonomy (NCBI): domain Eukaryota; kingdom Metazoa; phylum Chordata; class Mammalia; order Carnivora; family Hyaenidae; genus Crocuta; species Crocuta crocuta. The sequence goes on along the minus strand of NW_027533259.1, from coordinate 2,496,988 downwards.
GATTGTTCATGTCACTGTCCTGCTTCTCACTGCCTACAGAACAATGTTTAAACTCCAGAGCAAACAGAGGGCTCCACTTACCTCCTAGGCTCATGGCTCGGCTGTAATGACCTACCGGGTAGCTTCCTTTTGCGCACATCTATCTGACTTGATGGATTCAACTGTTCATTCATTCATTCATTCATTCAATAAACATTTACTGGGTGCATACTATGCACCAGACACTGTGTGAAGCTTCAGCAATTCGGTAACAGAAAGTACAGTCCCTGTCCTCAAGAAGCTTGTATCTAATGGCAGACAAGGTACCTGTGATGATGTTCTTATTGTAATGTACAATAAATGGCAGTCCAGTTACATGAGTGCATGCTGAAGTAAGTGCTTTATTAGAAAGGCAGTGTAGGGGCACCTGGGTGGCTCAATCAGTTAAGCGTCAGACTTTGGCTCAGGTCATGATCTCATGGTTCGTGGGTTCGAACCCCGCATCGGGCTCTGTGCTGACAGCTAGCTCAGAGACTGGAGCCTGCTTCCGATTCTGTGTCTCCCTTTCTCTCTCTGACCCTCCCCTGCTCACGCTGCCTCTCTCTGTCTCTCTGTCTCTCTGTCTCTCTGTCTCTCTCTCACTCTCTCAGAAATAAATTTTAAGAAAACATAAAAAAAAAAGGAAAGGCAGTGTAATACGATGGTTATCATCATGTGCTCCTGGCCAAACTGCCCAAGTTCCAGTCCCAGCTCAGCCAATTCCTAGCTGTGTGACCTTAAGCCAGTTGTTCTCATTGTGTCTTTGTTCCATCATCTTTAAAGTGGAGGTAGTAATAGCTCCTTCTTCAGACAGCGCTGCAAGGATTAAATGAAGTCCTGTTTGTAGAAGTCCTGTTTGTAGAGTGGAGTCTGGCACATAACAGTGCTGACAGGGTTTCCATTTGTATTATTATTGTGCCTTGAGAAGTATGTCCAGCGATTATGTCATCATGTACAAGAGTCACTAAGACCAGCCTAAGGGAGATCAGAGCTGTTTTTTCAGGAGGAGGCAATACCTAAGCAGGGTCTGACAGCTTGAGTTAGCCAGACAAGACATAAAAGGGTAGTCCAGTCCAAGAAAAAGGGAGGGCGGGCACAGAGTGTAAATAAGGATGATGGAGTGAGGTGCGTTCTGGAATCTTAAGGTAGAAATGAGAGGATGACAAGAAATGAGGTGGGAGAGGCAAACTGAGGCCACGTGCCTCATAAGGGATTTCCCTTGAGTGCTGTGGTAAGAAGTAGAGATTTTTAAATTGAAGATAAACTATTGCCTCCAACTGAGATATTGAAGGGTTTTAAGCAGGGACGTGATAGAATCATGTTTCCATTTTAGGAAGCTCGTTATAGCAGCCCTTCTTAGGGTGCTGGGAAAGTGGGAGCAGGGAGTCCCAAGAGGAGGATATGAAGCAAATCCCAGAGATGATGGGCCTGATCCAAGGTCTGTTCGTGGAAATGGGAAGGAGATACATGGAATTCCTCTTCTTTTTATTTAAATTGCAGTTAACTCTCCAGGACTTGCTCCCTGGGGAGCCTTTTCTAAGGTCTCCAGGCAAACTTAGCTGCTCTGGAGAACAGGGAATGGGTCTTTCTTCCTTTTACAGCCATATTTAGCGCTGTGAGTTAAGACAGGGTCTTGTAGGTGTTAGTTACATGTTTGCAGAATAAAATGCTTTAACAAATGTCTTTTAAGGAAAAGGATCAAGATGACAGACTACCTAAGGGATCACTAGCATGTTTTCTGATCCTTTTCCTTTTTCAATATGCTTAGCCGCCAATATAATTCTTAAAATAATAGCTGTCCAGAAGCTCCACAAAGCAAAATTTGCTTTGTTTAAATTGTTTAACTTAATTAAAACCAAAAAACCTACTAAGTACGTTGTAATTGAAAGGTACTAAGCTTTGGTGATAATGATTGTCATTTATTTCTCTTTTATAAGCACATTAAATATTCTCCATCCAATGTATAGTAAATTATAAAATGTTAAATTTATGTTGTTTTATTTAAGGAGATAATTAATGTTTTAATTAAAAGTAGATTGGTCCAAAATAGATATAGGGTTTATAGCACCAATTATTTTCCTTATAATTCCTGACAGCAAGAAGTTATCACTCTTGTTAGTATTCTTTCCACCCTATCTTGGATGGGTTGATATGATTTCAATTGATTAGGTGCTGTTGAAAAGCTTAATGTTTTCCTTTGGTCCAGGGCTGAATAGCATTTTTAATAACATCTACATCTACCATTGTGTAAATCATATTAGTGTACAATCTGACTGAATAAGGCTTTTTTTTAACCCACTAGTGGAGAATTTTTCCCAGTGGTTTTTCCTTTTCATTTTAAATGAACTCAATTCCAGCAATTCAATTACAATAGAAGAGACTAAAAAAATCCAATGCTTAGAAGAGATCAACTTTTAGACAATGGTAAATGTTAATAAAATTAGACATATCTTTTTATGACACAATGCATTTTTTGGAACATTAATGTTCACTGTTATATGGTGTTCTGTATCTTCAATATTGTGATCATTTTCAGTCTGAAAAAAGATTTACATTGTGATAGAGTTCTTGAGCCTACTACAAAGCCTATCACACTTTTGCATTCACAAAAGTCACAATAAAAAATGTTTTCAACCCAAGAACACTGATAATATATTTGAAACTATAATTAGAATGGGGTTTTCTGATTTTAAGTTACATACGTAAACAATCAGAAGTTTGCCAGCAATAATCAAGTGTCACGTTACTTAGATAAAGCCATATTGATGATTTATATATTATTACAACTGATAAATGGTATTTTCTTAGGCCTTTCAAAAACCAATATAAATTTTCCCATTTCTTTCCTAAACCCATGAGACTCTCTTTAGCAGAAATATAATTAGTAGAAATTTCCTTTAAATTCAAAAATATAATTCTTAAGTTGACAAATTTCCCCAAAATACAACTGCATAAATAAAAATTGATACTATGCCTATGATGAAAATGGCACAACATTTACAAAGACTGGCTTTAAATATATTCACGGTCAAATGCTTAAATCAAGAAATATATGTATGGCTAAGGAAAACTTGCATTTAATCTATCAGCAGTTTTTGAATGACTGTCAGATGCCAGGTTCTGGGGAACTAAAGAGCTCTAAAGACATAGTTCCTATGTTTGAGAAGCCTTCTCTCAAAGGATCTATTTCTTTTCAAAGGAAAATTCTATGTGAAGTGGTAAATGTTACAGTGAGGACACAAACGAAGTCAGGTTGGACCTCAAGAAGTAGAGTTAACAAATGCGTGTGGGGGCATGGCTCCTGTCTTCATCTTTTTACTGTGTGTGTGTGCACGCACATTTGCGTGCATGTGTATATGTAAATGTACATATGTGTTTCTGTGAGTCTGTTATGGGTGAGACTCAGGATGTATATGAGGCACTCACAAAGTCAAAATCATTTAATGTGACTATTTAAAGTCCACTTAATGTATCTAAATTGATACAGTATCTATCCACAAGGCTGAAATTAATTGTGCACACAGCTGAAACAAGAATATAGATACAGCACACAGATCATGTCTAAAAGCAATTAAGTAGAAACATTTTCAACAAAGTTGACAAGAAATTGAAATGGTAAATTAAACAGACAGGTTTTTTGTAGAATTCTAAAATCATTAAGATTTATATTTCCAAGACAACTAGGTAGGTAGGAAATGTAATTAGGTAGGAAAAAATAGGAAACAAAGATAAATTTTCTCTTAGTTTGTTCTCCTCATGCTTAGTATTTTCAGAGGCCTATAGATCTTTGTTGATAATTACTAGATACATAATTCTTAGGGATACAAAGGGATCAATAATTCCATTTTTAAAGCTTCATGATCAAGTCACAGTGATGAAATACTTAGTACATAGGACACAGGGCATACCATGAGTAATTTTGACACAACTAACATAGAGGAGGAGTCTGAGATGCTTCTTACCTCCTTGTTCACACAACTGCTGGGCTAAAGCATCTTTGAAAATAATCTGGCCCCTGTGTGTCGCCGTAGCCCTGAAAATGAATAGGAAAAGTTAATCTAAATCTTGTAAGAAGTTTGGTGATAACTTAACGTATTTTTTAAACTTTTTGAAAAACCTCATTTTTAAATGCTATTGTACAGATATGATTTTTTAAAAAATGAGTGCATTTGAACAGTGATATAGATGAAGAAGAGTCAAGGCTTACACCAAGGCCCCTGGATTGAGAATTACCTTCTGGTTTAGGGGCTCCTGGGTGGCTCAGTTGGTTAAGCGTCTGATTTATGCTCAGGTCATGATCTCATGGTTTGTGAGCTTGAGCCCCATGTCAGGCTCCGAGCTGTCAGCACAGAGCCTGAAGCTGGTTTAGGATTCTAGATCTCCCTCTCTGTCTGCCCCTCCCCCGCCTGGCACTCTGTCTCCCCCCCCAAAAATTTTTTTTAATTAAAAAAAAAAAGAATTATCTTCCGGATTTACTTTGTAAAGATATTGTAACATTGAAGGCTTATTCTGAAAACTGCAGATGTGAGCAAATTCTGGATAGAAGAAAAGGTATGCAAAGGATGCTTACTAAAATTTCTTCCTCAGGAGACTGGTATAAAATGTTTTGTGAAGCAATAATGATATTAGCACCAGAGAAAGATACTCCTAATGTACTTTCTTTTCAGAAATCAATACTCATCATAACACACAGAGAGTTTAGACAGAGAATTACATTTTTTATTTTTCATTTTATTTTTTAATTTTTTTAATGTTTATTTACTTTTGAGAAAGAAAGACAGACAAAGCATGAGCAGTGTAGGAGCAGAGAGAGAGGGAGACACAGAATCCAAAGCAGGCTCCAGGCTCTGAGCTGTCAGCACAGAGCCTGACGCGGGGCTCAAACTCATGAACTCTGAGATCATGACCTGAGCCAAAGTTGGATGCTTAACCCACTGAGCCACCCAGGTGCCCTAGGAATTACATTTTTTAGAATTATTTTTTTAAAGGGATATTCAGAGATTTTGTAATTATAAAATCTGTCATAATAAAATACATCTTTTCTCCCTACTGGCTCTAATTCACCATTTGAAGTAGATGTGCATCTTTTCCTGCTTCTAATCAGAGCTGTGCACATGTATTGGTAAAAAAAACAACATCCCTGTAGCAGATGTGTTATTCAGTGGCTAAAATAGGAACTGTCTTATTAAAGGAAGAATTATTTATGCTTTATATTTGTAGTATTTTTCCTTAAAAAGAACTTCTCTGGCACAAAATGTATTGTTTGAACAAATTTAAAACAGAAAATCATGTCTCTTCAAGGAAATTGATTTTAGAAAATAAGCCATACAAAAATCTTTTTAGTAACTAAAAAAATATATTAACATTAAATCTCAACTTTCATTCTACCAAAACCACCCTAGAACAAAAAATAATTTGATTCAGCCATCATTTCCTGAATATGGATTATGTAAGAGGCACTGTGTGAGGTCACCAGAGGGCAAAGTTTGGCCTCTGCATTTTGCCTCCATTTGTGTACCTCTCAGTCAACATCTTGTCCTTTGTGGGGTCCATGGGATCTTATGGCTCCCAACATTTCCCACTCTGGTCTCTATGTGAATGTACCTTCCTCCTCCATGCTGCAGACCTTTCTCATTTCTATTCCCTGTTGAATTGTTACTATCACCTAGTGTCAGCTCCCGGGACCCAACTCTCCACAAGTAATCTAACAAACTAAGCCATGCCAAAGTGTTAATGGGCGATGCTGCTCCAAGCCAACAAATTTCAGCAGTGAAACAGAAAAAATATCACATATACACAATGGCACAATCGTGAGAGCTTTGAATGGTAGGAAGGAAACAGAATTGGAAAGAAAAATTACTGGGTCACCTTCATCTCACACTATATATGAGGTTTATAAGGTAATTAGCCTTGTTGTCACATATTAGTCATTATCAGCACNACATACCTATATGTACATATAAACACACATATATGCAAACATATGTGTTGTTATTATTTTTTTGTATTATTACTATTAATATAACACCTATTAAGGAAATCTACCCTTTGCTAGGCACTGTTGTAAGGGCTCTAAATAAATTAACTCAATTAATCTTGACAACTCTACAAGGTAGATACTATTATTCCCATTTTCCTAGGACACAGAATTATATGATTTGCCTAATGTCATACAACTGGTGATAAAGCCAGGATTTAAATTCAGGCAGTCTAAGTGTAGGGACCTTGCTTTTTCTTTCTTTTTTTGTTTTATTTTTCAGAGAGAGAGAGTGGTGTAGGGACAGAGAGAGAGGGGACACAGAATCTGAAGCAGGTTGAAGAGAGCCTGACGCGGTGCTTGAGTTAATGAACTGTGAGATCGTGATCTGAGCCAAAGATGCATGCTCAACCAGCTGAGCCACCCAGGTGCCCTAGGTCCTTGCTTTTAACCGTTACATCAAATTGTCATTGATCTGATTCAAAGATCTGAAGGTAGCTTTCATTCTCTTTTCAAAGGGAAAGCCTACTTTATGGGCTTGATCTTTAAATTCATGTGTCCTATGGCTTGTATTGCTACTCCAACCCTTCAGTCCATAGCCAAGCCCTTTTATTTAACCTCCTTTTGAACAAGCTTCTTTTCTGTTTCAGTTGGAAACTTAGCCACTTGGACAGCAATTCCATGGGGGTTGCCTTTAAAAGTAGCAAATCCTGCCATGTGCAACAACGTGCCCAACCCTATCTAGGTGTATGGTTAATCATTTTACAGACCTGCATATTCACATTGTATCCTGGGGAGAGGAAAGAACAGAACCCAGGTGAGCAGCAAGAACACAAGTTCCATTGCTTTATACCATGAGATGTTTGTTCTACACTCCCAGGGTGTGGCCAAAATAAAAAATGGCAAGCCCACTTTGAATATATTTAGAACTATGAAATAATTCATGGTGGTTTACCTATAGAATTGTAGCACTTATTTCAAATCTATGGATATATATATATTTACATAAAGACAAAAAACATAAATATACAACATATCTAAATATAATATACGAATATAAATTTACATATTTAAACATAAAAATATATTTACATACATTACATATATTCAAGAGTCGCTAAAAGCACAGAATTGAAAGACTCAAAAACTGTCCTCCAATTTTTAATCCACATTATATTTTTCTTATAAAAATAAACAGCTATGATAGGTGGTGACAGGCCTTATTCATTCTCAAGAATTATTTTAGCATGATATATAGTTTTCTTTTGGGGACACATCTGTCAGATTTGTGGTGCTAATAACTATGTTGGCACTACTTCCACTTAATTCTCCCTAAGTAGCAGAAATTTTTCTGGAGAGGTAAGAAAAATCCTCATTGTTCACTGTTTTGAGTAACAGACCAAATTTCTTAAACAAGTTTCTAGTAAGTACTTATCTTAGGAGATGCAGATATTTCTAGAGCAAGTTTGCCAACAAGAATCCCTATTAAGTAATTTTAAAATTCCTTTGGGTTGTTATGATCTACAATTTAAAAGCTCTATAGATTCTACCAAATGAAGAAAGTTCATTATGATCACCATATTCAGAGCTTGAAATAGCCATTGTTATGAATTTAAAAGAACATGAAGATTCTGATTTTAACTGAACTCCTGGAGCAGCTGCCTGCCCCAGCCATTTAAGAATTAGTGTATATCCAGGTGAGGCACGATGCTGAAGCTCAGTGTCTGGAATTGGAAAGACTAGCATTATTTGTTATTTTATTTTAAAATGAGAGGAGAGGTATGGAGGGAAAGGGGCAGAGAGAGAGAGAGAGAGAGAGAGAGAGAGAGAGAAACCCAAGCAGCCCAAGCAGGTTCCATGCTTACCACGGAGCCTAACACAGGGCTAGATTCCAAACCTTGGGCCCACAACTGAAGCCAAAATCAAGAGTTGGATGCTCAACTGCCACTCAGGTGCTCCAGAAAGATCAACATTTAAAAAGTAGTGACCTGTTACTTATGAGCTATCTGAATTTGCACAACTTCTTTGATCACTCTAGGCTTCAGGTTCCCTACATGAAGAAAGGGTTAATAGTAGAAGATCTTAACATTCACTCCTCAGGTATAGTTTCTCTACCTAAATAAATTTCAAGCTTCTCGAATAGTAGGAATAGTTAATTAAAAAGAAATTATGCCCCATCAGGCACAGGTCAAAATTACTTCAACATCTGAGAGAATCAAAATTATACTTTCCAGTTCACAATTCACTTCCAATGTGCAATATTGCCATCCAGTTTCCAAAAAAGGAATAGAATGGGGTTTTAATATAGTTGCTACAATGCCTACCCAAGCGTATTTTTGTAATTTCATGAATCAATTTGCTTACAAATTGCTTAAAGAATCATTTTTAAAGGTAAGGCAGTGTGCTTGACTTCCAGTAGTGGGTTACTTTTCCTACCATTCTCTCTCACTTTACCAGTGAGGTCTAGTATGTTACTGTGTGCTGTCCATTCACAGTTGGAAGGCTTTTCGTTAATCAACGATCTGATGTTAACTGACCACCAGGAAATTTTACTAAATATGTGGGACATGGGAAAGGAGAGGGGTGGTCTGAATTTGGTAAATTTGATAGTCAAAGGAATCAGTTCACTTGCAAAGATTCTTGTCCCCTTTTCATCACCCAATTACTGCACTTGCTAATTAGGTTATGGACACAGCTTGACCCTTATTGAAACAAGAAAAAAACAACCAAATTCTTTAAAACATATAAAAAAGAGTAATGAATAATTTTGGGGAGATATTTTTTTATATTAAACTCTCAAACTGTGCCAAGGCCATTGCAAAATGGTAAAAGTTTGTGTACCTTTTCATAATGTTTTTGCTTTTCAAAGTTTTACTGTTCTCAATTTATAATTACCTTTTATTCCTAAACCATACCATTCTTTCCTCTGTCAAATGTATAAATATTTCCTCAAACAAGTTTTAGCATTAATATTCACTATCTAGTAACCACAAAGTCCATGTATTCTTAAAGACCATCAAATATATGGCTCAATCCTGCTTTCTGATCAAGGTAAAATTTTCATGAGTAAGACAAAGAACATATAAATAAGTCATTCAAATGGGGCCGATAAATCGTTGGTTAATAGTAACTTAACTTCCTTTCAGGTGATTCAGGAAAGCTAACTACTAAAATTGACATATAGAGTTTTACTCAAAATAAAACTAACTAGGTCTGTGACTTTGGGAGGTAACTTAATACTTAAACCGTCAGGTTAATTTCCTGATTTGCTTTAAAAAAAAAGAGAGAGAGAGAGAGTGATATATGATCTTCTAAGCTCCCTGGAGCTCTACAGTCCTATGACCCCATGATTCAAAGTGAGCACATATGAGCATATATACACACATGGATGAAGACATGCTGGATGCAGTCTGCACTGACAGGACTGATTCCCAAAATTGTGTAGCACTTCCCAAAATGGTAGCAGTGGTGCACTACAGCAGGCTTGTGCCAGCTCACAAGAACTTCCTTTTTAATTAGTTACATTTTTCTTTTCATGTGTAATTTAATGGATTCTGTATGTAGATAATATATAACTCTAGGACAGCTATATCCTCTAATGCATGTAAAGTACAAACTTTATCCCAGTCATTCAAGTCAAAAAAGTGAGTCTGAGATTTACTTCCTCATTCACTAGCAAATGTTGTCAATTTTATTTACTAACTCTCAAATGTACCCTTCCTCTCCATCTCCGCAGCCACAGTTTTAATTCAGGATTCAATAATTTGTCATCTGATAAACTGCAATACTCTCTTGATTGGAATCCCCCTCCAGATTGACCCCCATGCCAATCCAACTTCCACAGTGTCAATTTTCTTGCTAAAATTGCTTGATATCCTTCTGTGGCTCTCTATGACTTAAAGGATTCTGTCAAATTCCTTAGAATAGTCTAAAAGGTTCTTCAAGATCTGGTCCCTGCTTACTTGTCCAGCCTCATCTCCCACCATACCCTGTAAGTAAGCCATAGATAGAGTGCTTCTCACAAGTTCCAGAAGGCATGACTTCTCTCATAGCCCAAGAATTGTCATATTCTATCCCCTGTGCATGGAAGGCTCTTGCCAAAACCCTTATTCATCCTCTAAATGTATTCAAGAATCTCTGGTCCTTATAAAGGCTCCTTTGATACCCCAAATAGTATTAGACACCTTGTCCAAGAAGAGCACAGCCTGTTTCCACACCTCTCACCCAGGAACTTCCTAACATACGATGACTCATTTGGCAGCCCAGGCCTCTTCTTGTAGGCATTCCTACCATAAATTCAAATAACGTGGTAAGTAAAAAACTCATATTCATGACTGCCTACCACCCTTAATGGACACAAAACCAAGGTTGATGCCTTCCAAATTCACCAAGGCTAAGCCCCTGCAATCTGTAGTGAGAAGATTAATACTCTGGACAGTTAATTAGGTTAAAGAGGAATTGATTGCCTGAGTGTATGATAAGATGCTGTGAATCCATATATCTCTGATCTGGCAAGAATTTTGTCAAAGGCATTGTCTGTCTTTGGAATTTTAACAACAAGCTCAGTTGAGACATGAAATAAGGACCTTTTAGTGCAAACAAAGGATACTTTTATCTCTTTAAGGAGAGAAGTAGTTGGCCTATACTTAGATTTCTGGGATGAAATTATAAGCACTGATATAGACGCATGAAATACTTTTCCAGAAAATTTAGCAGAAATCATTGAAAAGAAAGTTTATTGTTTATAACAAGAGGTTAAACTCCATTAAAAAGCAAGCAAGGCATCACTGAAAAAGATGCCATGAATGATCTTCTTTATCCAATTCAAAGACTTTCAGAAGCATTTGGCATATTAAATCAGTAATGGGAATTTTCCAAAAGATAATTCCAACTTTTAATGTAATTTGAAAGTTCTTGGGAAAAAAAGAAAAAAGGAAAGGAAAGCAAAGGAAAAAAAGAAGAGAAAAAGAAAAATGAAAAACAGTTTGGGCTTACAAAAAAAAAAGCATTTTCTATATAACTCTCATTAGATTTAGCCTATGGAGAAAAATTTCTCTCAAAAGGGTATTTTTTAATGTTTATTTATTTTGAGAGACACAGACAGACAGACAGACAGAGAATGTGAGCAGAAAAGGGACAGAGAGAAAGGGAGACACAGAATTCAAAGCAGGCTTCAGGCTCTGAGCTGTCAGCACAGAGCCTGACATGAGGCTAACCCATCAACTGTGAGATCATTACCTGAGCCAAAATTGGACACTTAACTAACTGAGCCATCAAGGTGCCCCAAGTGTCTTACTCTTGATTTCAGCTTAGGTCATGATCTCATGGTTAGTGAGTTAGAGCCCCAAGTTGGACTCTGTGCTGATAGTGAGGAGCCTTCTTGAGATTCTCTCTCCCTCTCTCTCTCTGCCCCTTTCCTAGTTGTGCGAGTTCTCTCTCTCTCTCCCTCCCTCTCTCTCCCTCTCTCTCAAAACAAATAAATAATCATAAAAAATAAATAGGTAAGCAAATAAATAAATAAAGGTGTGCATTTGTGTTGTATTTCTATAACCAACTTTTATATTTTTAGTGTGTGAAAAAAGATTTCAGGAATGGAAACCCAACTAATAACTTATCAATTTGACTTGAGATAGTCTGACTTGAGATAAGGCCTAAAACCATAACTCCATATCCTCTTTTGTGAGATAATTTTTCCCCAACAATTTTAAGGTTATGATATCTGGGAGTGTCTTACTATACCCGTCAAATGAAATTCACCAGCTTCCCAGAAGAGATATGGGTCATGATGTGTGATCACTATTGCCTGCATATGTGGAAATCTGCTAATGCACAGATGGTCTACACTCATCTGGCCACGGAGCTGAAGGTGAAGTCGGGAGCTAGGAAACATGATCCAGACACACAGCAATGGTCGTACCAAGGACTAGAAGCTGTTGCTGAAGGCCTGGCAGATGCTGTAGGACTGTGAGACCAATATTGACATCATCTGCATGCAGCTCCACCAGACACTGCAGACAGGCCGGCTATAAAGCCAGGCAGCCACAGACGAGGCCTAAGGGGGTCTTGACCTGGGGGCCGTGGAGCTGCACCTTGAGGATATGCGGCTTCACTTCCGAGTGGAGCATGCGGTGGCTGAGGGGGCCAAGGATCACTGGTCATGTCCTATGCATTCCACCAAATGTAGTGGGAACTCTGATTCTCACACAGTGTTTTTAATCATTGCTATGTGATACATTACAAGAAAAATCATTCTAGTGAAAAAGCACTGATAGTTGCAGGATATATAACACTAAAGAGAGGCAAACATTTATCCCTGGGAGAGTTTTATCTTTCTTTGCTTTGTAAATCGACAACAAAGTGGGTTTAGGGAGGGAAGGCACCTCCAAGCAGTTAAAACCATGTTCTGTTTTGTCAACATGCAAAAAGATTGTTCTCATTACATATTAAAAGAAGCAGAAATGCCAAACTTCTCGGGAGTTATCATAGAATATTAGAGTAATGGAAGTCTGAGTGGACTGATTCATGTATCAAGAAGGATTATACCCAGGTGTCAAACATCTATCAAAAGCTCCCAAGTAACATGCTACACTTCTAAAACTGAATGGAGGAGGGCTGTATATCAAGATAAAGGACTTTTTATTGTCTAATTTCTAAATGGCTCCAAGTGAGCTTTATCAGCAATTTTCCTGTTTCAAAAAACCACAAGTAATAGATTCTGGATTATAAACAACAAAAAACATGTACAATTTTTGTTATTAAAAAGATCATGCTCTCTCTGCCTCCACTAGATAATTTAATGAGCCCTTAAGGGTTGTGAATCTGATTAAGTGTTAAGATATTAGCCTGCTTTAGATGCTCACATTTCTTTGTTGACCCAGGATAGGTGCTCAGTAAATATTTTTTTTAAGTTAACTTGAACTGTGTCTTCTATACTAGGCTATATGTACCTCAGACATAGGGATTTTTATCTATTTCTTTTTCCATATTGGTACTTAGTGCTTGACATACATGGCCTTATAGTAAATGTGGAATACATGAATCATCAGCCTGTCTTATGCTTTCTATATAAAGTTAAATGCATTTATAACTAACTGGTAAATTATTGCATACAAAACACTTCGAAAAAGATGAAATCAGTGATAATAAATGGTCAAGATAAACATTAGTATAGGCAAGATTTATCTCAGAAATCAAATCAGTTAACAGCAAGAACAATAAAAGTAAATAAGCTAAAGCATTTGCTTGACTACTACAACATGTTTTCACCATTTAACATCTTCCAGAGTAGTCTTAAACCACTTGTATCCGAGAAATGCCTTCCAAAATTTCAAGATAAAAGTTGTTTTCATACTACCTTTTTATTTATTTAAAAATTTTAAATGTTTATTCATTTTGAGAGACAGGGAAGCAGGGGAGGGGCAGAGAGAGAGGGAGAACTCATGAACCATGATATGATCTGAGCCAATACCAAGAGTCAGGCACTTAGCTGACTGAGCTACCCAGGCACCCCTTCATACTACCTTTTAAATCACTAAAGTTCATCAAAGAAACATATTTGAGGGCACTGCTGTTTTAAATACTTTCTAACTAAGAAAGCTTTGTGTTAGTTTGCCTCAGAGGCATCCTTGGGCAAGACAAGGACAAAACTGGTGAAATAGTTAATCAATTCCAAAGAAGACCTTAGTAAAAATGGCTTTTCCACTGGATAGTGAATTAAAGTGTCTGCATATATGTGAAAACACTAATGCAAAGCATTTAGGTGTCATTTCTGAACGGAAATTGAGAGAGTGTAAGTTTCAGATACAAAGAATAGGGGTTATATTCTAGGTCTGGCACACATTGTTTCCATGACTTAGGCCATATCACTTAACTTATGTATGTCTCATTTTCTTAATTTATAAAATAATTTGACTGGATTGGGTAACTTCTAAGGCTCAAACAGTAAATATGGAATCAGAATGAACATTTTGGGTTTGCACCACAACTCAGTGGTTTACACTGACCTTAGAAAAGTGTTTATTTGGGGCGCCTGGGTGGCTTAGTCGGTTAAGCATCCGACTTTCGCTTATGTCATGATCTCGGGGTTCGTGGGTTCGAGCTCTGCATCGGGCTCTGTGCTGACTGCCAGCTCAGAGCCTGGAGCCTGTTTCAGTCTGTGACTCCCTCTCTCTCTGGCCCTCCCCTGCTCACACTCTCTCTCTCTCTCTCTCTCTCTCTCTCTCCTAGAAATAAATAAAACATTTAAAAATTTTAAAAAAAAGTTAATTTTTTAGGAGAGGACTTTAAAATTTTCAATACCTATTTCAAGGCTGTTCTGAAAATCAAAAGAGTTCATCCCCATAAAAAGATTGGAAAAAATGGGAAGAATTATAATGATGATGTTCTGACTGGTCATTTCAAAAAATACAGACACAAAATTGAAAGGGAATTGAAAAAAATCCTTTCACTCTCACCACTTTTATTCAACACAGTACTAGAAATCCTAGCCATAGCAACCAGACAAGAAAATGAAATAAGAGGCATCTATATTGGTAAAGAAGTTAAATTGTTTCTATTTGCAGATGACATCATACTATCCATAGAAAATTCTAAAGACACCATCAAAAAACTACTAGAAAGTAATAAACAGATTCAGTAAAGTGTCCAGTGACAAAATTAATACCTAGAAATTGACAGTGTTTCTATACACTAACAATGAAGTCATAGAAAGAAATTTTTAAAAAACATCATTTACAATTGCGCCAAAAATAATAAAATACCTAGGAATAAACTTAATCAAAGAGGTGAAAGACCTGTAATCTGAAAGCCATAAAACACTAATGAAAGAATTGAAGATGACACAAATAATGGAAAGATATTCCACATTGGAAGAATCAATATTGTCAGCTGTCCATATTACCCAAAGCAATCTACAGATTCAATGCAATCTCTATCAAAATACCAACAGCATTTTCACAAAACTAGATCAGATAATACTAAAATTTGTATGGAACCATAAAAGATTCCAATCAGCCAAAGCAATCTTGAAGAAGGATAAAACTGAAGGTATCACAATCCCAGATTTCAAGATACACTACAAAGCTGTAGCAATGAAAACAGTATGGTACTAGCACAAAAACAGACACATAGATCAATGGAATAAAACAAAGACCCCCAAATAAACCCACATTTATATGGTCAATTTACCTATGGTAAAGGAGGCAAGAATACACAATGGGGGAAAAACAGTCTTTTCAATAAATGGTGCTGGGAAAACTCGACAGCTACATACAAAATAATGAATATGGACTACTTTCTAACACCATACACAAAAATAAACTCAAAATGGATTAAAGACCTGAATATGAGCCCTGAAACCATAAAATCCTAGAATAGAACACAGACATTGGCCATGGCAATATTTGCTAGATATATCTCCTAAGGCAAGGGGGGAAAAGGCAAAAATAAACTACTGGGACATATTAAAATAAAAAGCTTTAGCCCGGCAAAGGAAATCATAAGAAAACAAAAACCCAACCTATCTGGGAGAAGATATTTGCAAATGATATATCCAATATGGGATAAATATCCAAATATATATAAAGAACTGCTACAACACCAAACAGTCTGATTTAAAAATGAGCAAAGGATCCAAATAGATACTTTTGCAAAGACAGATGGCCAACAGATACATGAAAAGATGCTCAACATCATTCATCATGAGGCAAAGGCAAATCAGAACCACAATGAGAGTTCACCTCACAGCTATTAGAAAGGCTAAAATCAAGAAGATGAGAAACAACAAGTATTGTTGACAATGTGGAGAAAAAGGCACCCTGTACACTACTGGTGGGAATGTAAATTGGTATAATCACTGTGGAAAACAGTTTAGAGTTTCCACATAAAAATAAAAATAGAAATACCATGCAATCCAAAAATTCCACTATTGGTATTTACCCAGGGAAGATGAAAACACTAACTCAAAAGGATACATGCACCCTTATGTTTATGGCAGCATTATTTACAATAGCCATTATTCCATTATTTACATGGATGTAACTAAATGTCCATCAATATACAAATGGATATCGAAAATGTGGTGTATACAATGGAATATTACACTGCCATAAAGAATGATACTGTTCAATTTGCAACATCATGGATGGACCTAGAGGAAATTATGTTAAGTAAAATAAGTCAGACTGAGAAAGGTAAATTCTGTATGATTCCCCTCATAAATGGAATCTTAAAAAAATGAATAAAGAAACAAAAAGCAGAAAAAGAACTATAAATATAGAGAACAATGGTTGCCAGTGAGGAGCTGGGCAAAATGGGTGAAGGACAGAGGGAGACACAGGCCTCCAGTTATGGAATAAAAACCAGAGCAGAGGAATACAGTCAATGATATTGTTATAGTGACATAACAGGGAAAGATGGTAGCTATGCTTATGGTGAACACAACATAAAGTAAAAACTTGTCAAATCACTAAGTTGTACACCTGATATCAGTGTATCATTGTGTGCCAACTATATTAAAAAAACAAAATCCTAAAGTATATAGGATGAAAAGTCACTCTCTTACCCTCAGGGGAAAAAAAGGCTACAAATTCTGAAATGTTTTATGACTGTGGCAAAGCTAATGAAAGCTCTAATAAAGTACAGGGTATCTAACTTAATTAGTCATAACAAATTAGGACAATATTGGTATGTTCTTATAAAAAATTCTGCCAAAGTACATACAAGGATAATTTAGGAAAAAACAAGTTTTTAATTATTTTTCTGTTCTAGTTAATAATGTGTATAGTATGAGAATTTTAAAAAAATATACAAATATATTCATGTGAAAATAAAATTACTCATATTCATACCCAAGGGAGATAATCACCATTAAATATTATAGTAAACTATATTCTAGGCTTTCTATATTAATTCATGAATATCAAGTTTTTTAGAAAATTGCTTGCCTAAAAAGTGGATTTCTCTTCCTTTACACTTACTATTTATTAATAGTAAATATTATAAATATTATTTATAAATAGTTCCTTTTTCATTAAATATTTTTAGAACAAGACTGTCAAAGGCTAAATAATGTTCCTCTGGATAGCCATATCATAATTTCTTCAACTGTTACAATATTGTTGGAATTTTTTTCAGTTTATTTATCTATTTTGAGAGAGAGAGCGTGCCAGCAGGGAAGAAGGCAGAAAGAGAGCCCAAGCAGACAAGAAGGCAGAGAGAGAGGGAGAAAGAGAATCCCAAGCAGGCTCCTCACTGTCAGCACAGAGCCTAATGTGGAGCTTGAACTCACAAACCGTGAGATCACAAGCAGAAATCAAGAGTCAGATTATTGCTTAACTGACTGAGCCACTCATATGCCCCACTATTGCTGAAATTTTATTTCTTTCTATTTTTTAAATATTTTAAATAAATAAGTATATAAATCTCTGATCATGTCTTTTATTTTTTCCCCGACTTTACTGAGACATAACCGACACATAACACTGTATAAATTTAAGGTGTACAATAGGTTAATTTGAAACATTATACATTGCAAAATGATTACCATTATAACATTAGCTAACACCTTCATCCTGTCATAGAATTGCCATTTATTTTTATGGTGAAACATTTAAGATCTACTTTCTTGGCAACATTCAAGTATATGACACAGTATTGTTAGCAATAATTACTGTGCTGTACATTAGATCCTCAAAACTTATTAATTTTAGAACTAGAAGCTTGTTCCCTTTGACCAATATCCCCTGATTTTCCCTGCCCCTCAACCCCTGGTAATTACCACACTACTCTGTTTCTCTCAGTTAGACATTTTTAGCATATCTTGTATTTTAAGATAGATTTCTAGGACTTTGATAATTAAATTAAGGACATAAACATGAAGGCCACAATTCCAAATGGTATACAAGGAAGGGTAACTTTGTCAACCAGTGTACCAAAGAGCACCCACCCCACAATACCCTTGTGGCACTGAGCTCTGTCAGTCTACAGCTTTCATTCCACCAATGTCGTGTTGCTTTTAGTTTCCATCCCACTAATTATTAGCAAGGAGATTTTGCACATCTGTTGGTTACATTTTTCATCTTTGGGAATTATCTATTCATTGTCCTTGCCCATTTTGCAATGGGTTTTAATGTTTTTCTGACCAATTTACAAGAACTCTTTAAATGTGAAGGCTATTAACTCTATGCTATACTTTTAAAAATATTTATTTATTTTTGAGAGAGAGAGAAAGAGAGGGGGAAGGGACAGATTGAGAGGGAGGCAAAGAATCTGAAGCAGGTTCTGTGCTGTCAGCACAGAGTCCAACACGGGCCTGAGACTCATAAACCGGAATCTTGAGATCATGACCTGAGTCGAAACCAAGAGTCAGTGTTGTATGTGAACCAACTTGACAATAAAGTATTTAAGGGGGAAAAAAAAAGGAAAAAAGAAACCAAGAGTCAGACGCCTAGCCAATTGAGCCACCCCCAGGTGCTCCTATGCTATATATTTCTTACCAATATTTTCTATGTAGTTTATAATTAGTCTTTTACTATGTTTATATTTTTAATAAAAATCATTTAAAATTTTCATATAATCAAATCTTTCATTCAATTCCCTTCCAACTTTTTCCAGGGTTTTGAGGCTTAGAAGCTCTTTCCCCTTCTNAGCACTGGGTGTTATGTGGAAACTAATTTGACAATAAACTATTTGTAAAAAAAAATAAATTAAAAAAATGCTACCTAGTCATAAAAAAATTAAAAAGGTGTCATACAGGGAAAAAAAAAAGAAGCTCTTTCCCCTTCTAAACTAAATTGAATAGACATGTGCATGCATTTTCTCCTGGAAATGTTTTCAATTCATCTGGAATTTATTTTAGTATATGGTATTCCATGAGAATTTAAATTTATTTTTCTCATTTATTTAAAAATTTATAACTTTTTATCAACCTATTTTTTTTTTAATTTTTAAAAAATGTCTATTTTTGAGAGAGAGAGACAGAGCGTGAGAAGGGGAAGGGCAGAGAGAGGGGGAGACACAGAATATGAAACAGGCTCCAGGATCTGAGCTGTCAGCACAGAGCCTGATGTGGAGCTTGAACCCACTAGCTGTGAGATCATGACCTTAACTAACCAAGCCAGCCAGGTGCCTCTCAACCTATTTATTATAGAATCTTTTCTATATTACAATTTGAATCAGTTATTTCATCAATTATCTATACATTTCCATTGATGTGAAAGACTTCAATAAAGTTCTACACTAAAATCTTTCCACATTAAACTCAACTGTATGAACAGAATAGTCAGGGAATTGGGAATAATGTTTTCTTCATGACTTCTGACTTTAATAGAAATAAAGTTTCTATTAAATATTCTATGCTTATATCAGTCATAATCAAATTATACTCAGGAAGTGGAAATGCACAGTGAAACTTTCAAAATCTGTAGATTTTGTTTATTTCTAGTTGTTAAACATTCATTGATTCAGATAATTTCAGGCAATAATTTCTATGGCAGCTTGAGAATATATGTTTGTCAGTTGAGCATTAATGTGGGTAAGATGTAATAAATTTTAGGAAAATATAATAAACTTGAGCCTTCTTGTCTGAACATACTGAATCAGAGAAGGTCTGGTATTAGGACATAAAGTACATTATCAGGGGCTAAAAACAGGAAGATGCAAAGAACACCTCTGGTATGAAGGGCTGGACTGCCACCTACTTCCTATGCTTTATACACATTATCAAGAGATTGAAAACCAACAAGTATAAAAAGAATATGCTAAAAACTTCCAGGCAGAGAAAATACAATAATGTTCAAAATAAGGGGGAAAAATTGTGTCATTTTCATGTTCTCAATTATAGCATGGAAAGTCTTCAAAATTTTCAAAGACTATTACTTTTAATCTGGAATTTCATTTCTGGTCAATTTGTTATCAAATGTAAGGAATCAGGGGCACCTGGGTGGCTCAGTCAGTTAAGCAGCTGACTCTTATCAGCTCAGGTCTTGATCTCAGGGTCGTGAGTTCAAGCCCCACACTGGGGCTTTCCAGGTACTTCAAAAAAAAAAAAGAGTAAGGAAGCAAATATTGTACTTCCCATGTATAATCTCTCAGGAAGCAACTGAAAAAGTGCTCCAAGAAAAATAAGAGAATAAATTAAGAAAAAGAAGAAATAATTAAAAGTGAGAAGTTGAGACAAAAAAAAATCATAGTATATCATTTGGTTCTGCAGTGAATAATATTGATATAATCATTGACTGAAACACTGATGGCTGATTTTATTTAAGAATATGATATAATATTTATATTGGAAAGATATAGAGATGAAGTTGTGTGTTGAGGGGCAATGGTATAAAAGAAATGTATATCTTCTTCTACCACAATGTGAAGTCACTTGATTTAAGTATATTTAAAAATATGGATATCAATACCAGAAGCAGCAGCTACAGTAATGGCAATTGTTTAATCTGGGAGTGTTTCTGGAAGGAGTGGAGAAGGAAAGTCTTCTGTTTTACTGTATGCCATTTCTTATTATATGATATTTAAAACATTTCTGTCAAAAAGAAAATTTAATTTAAAAAGAAATGAAGCAAGCAGAAAGAGAAAAAGAAGGAAATAAAAGAAGAAATTAATAAAAAGTGAATAGAAAAATAATAGAGAAAAATCAATGAAACCAAAAGTTGGTTCACTGAAAAAAGTTAACAAAATTGACAAATCATTTACTAGACTAAAAAAAGAAAAGAAAAGAAAAGAAGAAGAAAGATAATCAATTTACTAAAATCAGAAACAAAAGAGATCTTACTATTAACTTTGCAGAAATAAAAAGAATTTTAAAGAAATGCTATAAACAGTTAATACCAACAAACTAGACAATCAAGATGAAATGGACACATATCTAGTCAGACATAAAGTACTGAAACTGACTCAATAAGAAATTGAAAATCTGAATAGACCTATAACAAGCATACAGATTGAAATAGTAATAAAAACACAACCCACAAAGAAAATTCCAGGTCTAGATAGCTTCAACTGGTGAATTCTATAAAATGTTTAAAGAAGACTTAACACTAATGCTAATTCACAACTCTTTCGAAACTTCTTCTCTAATTCACAAACTCTTCCAAAAAATAGATGGGGAGGTACATTTTCCAACACATTCTAGGAGGCCAGTATACCAAAACTAGGCAAATATATCACAAGAAACAAAAACTACACAAATATCACTTATGAATATACACCAAAAAACTGTCAGCAAAATATTAGCAGATTGGAATCCAGCAACATATTAAAAAGATTATGCACCATAACCAAGCAGGATTTAACACAGGAATGCAATATACAAATGTTGTTTCAATGTACAAAAATCAGTAGATGTAATATGCCACATTAATAGAATAAAGGTGAAACAAAACTATGATCATGTTATTATAAGATGCAATAAGATCATTTGACAACTTCCAATATCTTTTCATGCTAAACAAAAAGACGAACTCAACAAACTAGGAATACAAGGAACAGCTTCAAACTGATAAATGCCATCTACAAAAAAATGATAGCTAATATCACTTACTGGAGAAAATGAAAGTGACAAGAATGAACAAGACAAGAGTGCTGCTCTTGCACTTTTATTCAACATTGTATTAGAGGTCCCAGTTAGGGATATCAGTCAAGAAAAAAAAAAAAAAAACACAAGGCATTCATATTGAAAAGGAAGAAATGAAAATATCTCTATTTGACATAATACTGACAATGACAATCTTGTGTATAGAAAATATTAAAGAATCTACAAGAAAATTATTAGAACTAAGAAATAAATCCAGCAACATTATAGAATAAAAGACCAATGTACAAAAATCAGCTGTTTTTCTGTACACTATCAATAAATAAACTGGAAATAAAATTAAGAAAACAATTGCATTCACAATAGCATCAAAAAAATAAGAGGTTAGCAAAAATAAGAGTAAGAATTGTACATAATAGAATACAAAACACTGTTGAAGAAACTAAAAGAGGTCTAAATAGATGGAAAGAAATCTCATGTTCACAAATCAGAAAACTTAACTACTGTTAAGATGGCAACAATACCAAAATTGATCTACAGATTGAACACAAAGTCTTGGCTGAGTATTTCCCAAAAATGTATAATTTGATCATAAAATTCAAACAGAAATGAAAAGGGTTAGGAGAGTCAAAATCGTCTTGATAAAGAGTAACAAAATTGGAGGACTTGCACTTCTTGATATCAACTTAGAGTAACTATAAACTTACAGTCATCAAGACAGTCTGCTATTGACATAAGAACAAACAGATCAATGGAACAGAACTGAGAGTCCAAAAACAGACTTTCACATTATGGTCTATTAAGGACCATAATGGACCAATTATGGACAAAGGAGATAGGACAATTCAATGAAGAAAGAAGTCTTTTCAACAAAAATCTTTTCCATTCAGTCAACAGGAAATCCACATGTAAAAAAGAATGAAGATGGGGGAACTTTCCAGAACACTCTGTGAGAAGTGAAGGAGTAGCATCTTTGCGGGTTGCACCCAGCAACACACTCCTTTCTGCTCCCCCACACCAGTCTCAGAGCTCACCAGCTGTAGAAAATGGTGAAAAAAACCATTTAATAGGATGTTCTGGGAGTCAAACCCAATGTCATCCTGGAAGAATTGAAAAAGGCTGGTAGGCTCTGAAGTACCACTCAGGTAAGAATCTAAACGAAGGAGAGAAGTTTAAACAGATTTTTCAAGCTTATGAAGTGCTCTCTGATGCAAATAATGCGAATTACATAACAAAGGAGAAGAACAGGAAACTTAATAAGATGGAGCTGGTGGTGGTTTTAGCTCCCTGATGGACATCCCTGATACGGTTTTTGGAGGAGGAGGAAGGATGCAGAGAGAAAGGTGAGGTAAAAACATTGTGCATCAGCTCTCAGTAGCCTTAGAAGATTTATATATGGTACAAGAAGAAAATCAGCTCTGTAGAAGAATGTGATCTGTGACAAATATAAAGGCTGAGGTGGTAAGAAAGGAGAGGCAGAATGCTGTCTCAGTTGCAAAGGTATTGGAATGCAAATAAGAATTCACCAGATAGGACCTGGAATGGTTCAGCAAATTTAGTCTGCATGTATGTAGTGTCAGGGCCATGGGGAATGGATAAGTTCTAAAGACAGATGGAAAAGCTGCAATGGAACAAAGACAGTTTGAGAGATGATTTTTAGAAGCTCATATTGACAAAGGCATGAAAGATGGGCAGAAAATAAGCTTCCAAGGTGAAGGAGACCAAGAAACAGGACTGGAATCAGGAGATATTGTCATTGTTTTAGATCAGAAGGACCATACTGTTTTTATGTGTCAAGTAGAAGACCTTTTCATGTATATGGTCATAGTGCTGGTTGAAGCACCATGTGGCTTTCAAAAGCCAGTATCTACTCTTGACAACTGAACCACTGTCATCACCTCTCATCCAGGTTAAACTGTCAAGCATGGAGATATCACGTGTACTAAAGGAAGGCATGCTAATTTATCATAGACCATATGGAAAGGGTTGCCTAATCATTGAATAAGGTAAACTTTCCGGAGAATGGCTTTCTATCTCCCAACAAACACTCTTTCCAAGAAAAACTCCTACCTGAGAGGAAGGAAGTAGAAGGACTGATGAAATGGAACAGGTGGAACTGGTGGACTTTGATCCAAATCAGGGAAGATGGCACCATTACAATGGAGAAGCATATGCGGATGATGAACATCATCTTAGGGGTGGTGTTCAGTGTCAGACCCCTTAATGGGGCCAGGGAATAACACTGCTGGCATTTTATATGTGGTAGTGAACGAGTGAAGGACTATAATCATATCTCACTGCTTGCTATTTTTTTGTTTTAATATTCAACTACAGTAGTGTTTTAAAAGTTAAATGAAGGGGCGCCTGGGTGGCTTAGTCGGTTAAGTGTCCCACTTTCGCTTAGGTCATGATCTCGCGGTTCGTGGGTTCGAGCCCCGCGTCGGGCTCTGTGCTGACTGCCAGCTCAGAGCCTGGAGCCTGTTTCGGATTCTGTATCTCCCTCTCTCTCTCTGACCCTCCCCTGCTCACGCTGTCTCTCTCTCTCTCTCCTAGAAATAAATTAATTAATTTATAAAAAAAAAAGTTAAATGAAGAATAAACTCCAATATAAAAGCTCAGACTTTGCCCTGTATATATGATGACTTCAGTGTGCAACATAAGCTTCATACTTGTAAAACTACTTTTCTTTTAAGAGTTTATTTATGCATTTTGGGAGAGAAAGAGAGAGCATGAGCAGAGGAAGGGCAGAGAGAGAGAGGGAAAGAATTCTAAGCAGGTTTTGCACTGTCAGTGGAGAGCCCAATGCAAGGCTTGATCCCATGAACTGTGAGATCATGACCTGAACCAAAATCAAGAGTTGGATGCTTAACCGACCGAGCCACCCAGGTGCCCCTGTAAAAACCACTTAAAAAAAAACTCCCCTACCATTTGTAAGGCCATGTCTTATAACTGATTTCAGCTCTACACACATGAAACAGCTTAGATTGAAATGCTATTGACTTCAGTGTATGGCCCTTAATTGTTTTTTAAGTAAGTTCTATGCCCAATGTGGGGCTTGAACTCAAAACCCTGAGATCACGAGTAAGCCTGTAAAAACACTTCAAAATACTATAGTATTTTGAACCATTTACCTGATGCTCCAAAGTAACTATAATTTAATGTTGGTAGTATAGCTTCAACTGTATGCTTAATTGTATGGTTAAAAGCACACATGCTTAAACTGGATATCAGAATTAAGCAGTTCTTGAAATGTATGAATGTCTCTTTAATATACTGATTGCAAAGCAAATACTACTACTACTACTACTACTACTACTACTACTACTACTACTACTACTACTGCTACTACTAATGACAAAGAATTAAGTTGGGGGATTTGGTGAGGAAATCTCCTTCGGTGGAAGCAGCTGAGTATCGCTGGCAGAGAGTATTCTGGAGCATGGCAAAACCTCCAAACACTTGAGTTTCCCCAAAGAAAAACAGATTAAAAGGCTGAAAAGAAGGGAAGCCAGCTCCACTAAAGCCTGGGTCTCCAATAGTCTCGGATCCGCTTGGAGCTGAGCGGAGGTGCAGTGGCAGCGGCCACACAGACTTGGAAAGACGGTTTTCCCCCCTTCAGGGAGGAGGGAGGTGAAAGACTCGTGGATGAGAGTTGTACCTGGTCTAGGAATGTGGAGAGAAGAGAACTCTGGGATCAACATATTTCACCAAAGATCCATGAAATCTGGTGAGCATACAAGGAGGTGATTCAGGGAAGCTTTGTTCCAGGTCTAGTATTCGACACACCATTAAAAGATAAGTTATTTGGAAGGAGACAAGATGGCGGAGAAGTAGGGAGCTCTGTACATTTCGTTCGCCCCCTTCTCTCAAACAGAGAAGGCCTGAAGCCATAGGACACTGAACCATAGGAGTCTGGGAGGAAAAGAGACAGAGTCCACTAAGAAGAGAGCCTCATAGGTGTGTAATTGCAAACTGGGGAAGATAAAATCGGGCTGAGACCTGGAGACACAGAGGGGAGGGAGCCCCCTTCACATAGAACCACGGAGAGATGAGGGGAAGAGAAAGAGCAGCTGAAACTGCTCACAGAACTGATCCAGGAGCACAAAAGGATAAATCAAGAACTGAATGGTACAATCAAAGAGAACAATATCTGTATCATATGAATTCCACAAGAGGAAGAGAAAGAGAAAGGCGCTGAAGGGGTACTTGAACAAATTATAGCAGAGAACTTCCTCAATCTGAGGAAGGAAACAGACACTGAAATCTAAGAGGCACAGAGAACTCCCCTCAAGCGTTACTTGAATCGATCATCTACATGACATATCATAGTGAAACTGGTAAAATATAAGGACAAAGAGAGAATCCTGAAAGCAGCTAGGGATAAAATGGCCCTAAGATACAAAGGGAAACCTATCAGCGTGGTTACAGACCTGTCTACTGAAACTTGGCAGGCCAGAAAGGAATGGCAGGAAATCTTCAATGTGATGAACATAAAAAAAAAAAAAAAAAAAATGCAGCCAAGAATCCTCTATCCAGCAAGCCTATCCTTCAGAATAGAAGGAGAGATAAAGGTTTTCCCAAATAAGCAAAATTGAAAGAATTCATCACCACTACAAGAAATGTTGAGGGGGACACTATGAGGAGAATGTTGCAAGGAACACAAAGTACCAGAGACACCACTATAAGCATGAATCCTACAGAGAAAACAATTACTCTAAATCTATATTTTTCAATAATAACATTGGATGTAAATGGACTAAATGCTCTAATAAAAGACACAGGGAATCAGAATGGATTAAAAAAAAAAACATCTATTTGCTGTCTACAAGAAACTCATTTTAGACCTGAGGACACCTTCAGATTGAAAGTAAGGGGATGGAGAGATATCTCTCATGCTACTGGAACACAAAAGAAAAGGCAGAGTAGCCATATTTATATCAGAAAAAATGGACTTTAGAGTAAAGGAAGTAACAAGGGATGAAGAAGGGCATTATATAATAATTATAGGCTCTATCCATCAGGAAGAGCTAACAATTATAAATGTCTATGCACCAAATTCAGAAGCACCCAAATACATAAAACAATCACAAACACAAACAATCTTATTGATAAGAGTGTGCTAATAACAGGGGACTTTAATATTCACTTACAGCAAAGGATATATCAACTAGACATAAAATCACTAAAGAAACAATGGACCTGAATGACACATTGGACCAGATGGATTTGACAGATATATTTAGAACTTTACATCTTGAGGCCATAGAATTCACTTTCTTCTCAAGTGTACATGGCACATTCTCCAAGAAAGATCACATACTGGGACATAAAGCAGCCCTCAATAAATATAAAAGAATTGAGATCATACCATGCACACTTTCAGATCACAATGCTATGAATCTTGAAATCAACCACAGGAAGAAGTCTGGAAAAGCCCCCAAAACATGGAGGTTA